>NW_024508987.1:0-579 GCF_017590135.1 Pyrgilauda ruficollis | reverse complement strand
GGGAAAAAATCCCCAAAAATCAGGAAAGAATCCACCAAAGATCGGGAAAAAAATCAAGAAAAAATTCCTCAAAAATCAGGAAAAAATGGGGGAAAAATCCTCAAAAATCAGGAAAAAATGGGGGAAAAAATCCTCAAAAATCAGGAAAAAATGGGGGAAAAAATCCTCAACAATCAGGAAAAAAATGGGGGAAAAAATCCTCAAAAATCAGGAAAAAATCCACGAAAGATCGGGAAAAACTCAGGAAAAAAATCCGCAAAAATCAGGAAAAAATTCCTCAAAAATCAGGAAAAAATTCCTCAAAAATCAGGAAAAAAATCCTCAAAAATCAGAAAAAAATTCCTCAAAAATCAGGAAAAAAATCAGAAAAAAATCCCAAAAACCCAGAAAAAAATCAGGCAAAAATCCCCAAACCCCCAGCAACGCCCACGATTCCCGAAATTCCCCAAAATTCCCGAAAATCCCGAACTTTGTACCTGTTTCTGGTAGAACTCGGCCGCCCTCTGGAAGAGCCCGAGGCGCGCCAGGCTGTCCCCGAGGCGCTCGAACAGCGACAGCGACAGCGAGGGGACGGCGGGG
>NW_024508986.1:0-579 GCF_017590135.1 Pyrgilauda ruficollis | reverse complement strand
AAAATAAGTTCAGGCTCTCGGGGTCGCTGCGGAGAGAACGCCCCGGGGCAGGGCTGCCCCTCGAGGGCCGCGGGACCCTCCGTCCTGCTCGGCCGTTCCTCCGGCCGGGGGTGCTCGGGGGTCGGGGTCCCTTTTCCCACTGCTGTGCGGGGCTGTGCCCCCTCCTTGGCCGAGGGACCCCTCGAGCTGAGGGCCCGCAGAGCGCCGGGGGCTGCTGAGCCTCGCTGGACCCAGAGCTCAGTGAGGAACTGTGGGGGACGCTGAGGAGGTCAGGGGGTTCCGAGGGGCACAGGAGCGGGGGTGCCGCTGTGCCCCCATCCCGGTTTTAGCTCCGGCAGCTGAGCCCACACCCCCTCCCCTCTCCCCTCCGGCACCCCCTGCCCGGCTGGGAACACCCACCCGGGGTCCCTCTGCCTCCGGGACGCCGGCTCGCTCCTGCCCCTTTCCAGGAGAGGGAGGAAAAGATTTTTTGTGGCAGCGGCTGGGAAAATAAAAAGACTTTCTCCCCTCTCCCCGCGAACTACTACCGGCGGCTGAAATGGGGTAGAAAGCACAAAATTAGGAGCGGGGGCGGGGTGG
>NW_024508985.1:0-579 GCF_017590135.1 Pyrgilauda ruficollis | reverse complement strand
GGGGGGAAATGGGGAAAAATAGGGTTAGAAATGGGGGGGAAATGGGAAAAATCCCATCAGAAATGGGGGAAACGGGGGAATTTGGGTCAGAAACGGGGGGAAACGGGAAAAAATAGGGTTAGAAACAGGGGAAACGGGAAAAAATCGGGTCATGAACGGGCGAAAATGGGAAAAATCCCATCAGGAATGGGGGAAAAACAGGAAAAATCGGGTCAGAAACGGGGGAAAATGGGAAAAAATAGGGTCAGAAATGGGGGAAATGGGAAAAATCAGGTCAGAAAGGGGGGAAAATCAGGAAAAATCGGGTGAGAAATGGGGCTGGGAACCCCAAGAAAGGGTCAGGGAATCCCTAATCGGGTACGGGAACCCAAAATTCCCCCAAAATCCCCCAAAATCCCCTGAATTCCCCCCAAATCCCTTTGAATTTCCCCCAAAACTGCCCAAATTCAGCCAAAAAGTCCCCAAAACTCCCCCCAATTCCTCAAAGCCCCCCAAATTCACCCCGAACTCCCCCCAAAACCTCCCAAACTGCCCTGAATTCCCCTCAATTTTCCCCCAAAACCCCCCAAATTCCCCCTA
>NW_024508984.1:0-579 GCF_017590135.1 Pyrgilauda ruficollis | reverse complement strand
CAAGTGATCCAAGGCAGGCTGTGATGAGCTATCAGAAGCAAGCCCAAGGTCAGCAGGGGCAAAAGGGTCCCTGTCAGGCTGGCTGGTGGTGCTCAGCTGGTTCCCTCCTCCTGCACACTCCCATCCCCATCACTGTAGCTGGGGATTTGGGTCTGCACTCCCTAAACAAACTCTGGTGTGGAGAGACAGTCCCTGCCACGTGGGCAACACGCTTTAAATCCACACGGTGGAGAGGAGGGATGCTCACCTCACTGTAGGGAGGGGACAGACACATGCCAAGACCAACACCCTTCTCCCCACCGGGGTGAGAGTATCCAGTTGCTCTGGAAGAGCTGGAAGCACTGCAGGAGTTGTCTGCAGGGAGAGACACCATGTTGGCAGCAGGCAGAGATCTGGGGCACTGATGAGAGGAAATCTAGGGCATCAAAGAGCAGAGATCAGGATAATCAAGGAGAAGAGATCTAGGGCATGGAGGAGCAGAGATGTAGGTAATCAAGGAGCTGAGATCTGGGCCATCAAAGAACAGAGATGTGGATAATCAAGGAGCAGTGATCTAGGGCAGGGAGGAGAAAGGGTCCA
>NW_024508983.1:0-579 GCF_017590135.1 Pyrgilauda ruficollis | reverse complement strand
AAAAATCTGTATTTACACTTTCCATGCTCCAGTTTCTAGTTGTTTTAGGGCTACTCACCTTCACAGGCAGTTTTAGCAAAGGTCCAGGACTGGAGGAAGCATAGGCACAATCACTTTCTGATGTTGTTTTACCTTGGGCAATGTCATAGACAGCTGTGAACGGCAGGGCTTAGCTGCCACCATGGAATGCATGGCCTGTTCTTGATCCAGTGTATGGCACAGCCTCACTGATCCAGTTAGGCTTTAGAAGCACCTCTTTTCTTAGATAAATCAGAGTCCACGCATAACTGTTCTTAGTTCCAACACCTATCCCTTCAACGTGATGGGTGTATATCCTGTTTTAAAAAAATGATTACAAGATAGAGCCTGGGGATAGTTTTTATCTGCTTGAGTTTCCTGTGGGAATGAGTCTCAGATTTCAGCTTTTGAGAGTGTGAGTATTTGTTATTTCAACTGAAGGTCTAGATCTCTTCAAAAGGTGTTGTATCCAGCACACGAACTCTATGAATTCAAAATGACAGGAAGGCAAAGCATTCTTGGGGGCTACCTATTTACCGTATTTGTATTTTTGTTTTTTTT
>NW_024508982.1:0-580 GCF_017590135.1 Pyrgilauda ruficollis | reverse complement strand
AATTGGGGAAATTTGGGGGAAAATTGGAAAATTTGGGGAAATTGGAGAAAATTGGGGGGAATTTGGGAAAAAAAGGGAAATTTTTGTGGAAATTTGGCGGGAAGTGTTGGGGGAAAATGGGGGAATATAGGGGAAAATGGGAGAAAAATTGGGGAAATTTGGGGGGATAAAAGAAGAAAGAAAATGGGAAAAATGGGGGGAAAATGCAAAAAATTGGGGAAAAAGTCCCGGTTTTCCGGAGGATCCCGGGGATCCAGTGGATCAGCCGCTGACCGGGGACTACGAGGTGCCCAGGGAAGAAAAATGGGGAAAAATGGGAGAAAAATTGGGGAAAATGGAGAAAAACAGGGGAAAAAAGGGGGGGGAAATTGGAGAAAAAATGAGGAAAAAATTGGGGAAAAATGGGGGAAAATTGGAGAAAAGCAAGGGAAAATTGGGGGAAAATGGGGGGAAAATGGGATAAAAATGGGATAAAAATTGGGGGAGAAATTGGATAGAAACTGGAAAAATGGGAGAAAAATGAGGGGGAAAAAAGGGGTGAAAGATGGGAGAAAAATGGGGGAAATGGCAAAAAAATGGG
>NW_024508981.1:0-580 GCF_017590135.1 Pyrgilauda ruficollis | reverse complement strand
TTGCAGAACTACTTTCCTACTTTCATGAAAGTTCAGATTTGGTTCTACTGCCAAATCAGACAGAGGATTTGGCTTGCAGCAATTTTAGCCATACTGAATGATTACATATTCCCCTAAATATTACTTAATAACTCTTTGAGTATGTATATAAATCCTTTTCCCCACTCTGGCTTTCATTGTTCTGGTTCAGCAGCACAGATACTGTTGACTGGTGAGAACTTGCATTTTGCAAGGATGAAATAGAGCTTAGCCGATCCTCAGGCACCTTCATAAACCCCTTGCTGCCACCTCTGATGTTGGTACAAAAATGTCTTGAGATTAAGAGTTTATTGAGGACAATTTATAATTCAAATAATTCTAATGAGTGTAAGTCTGGCTGTCAAAACTGTGTCAAAAATTATGCTTCTACAGTATTCCTGAGCTTGAGTATCCCAGCTGCCAGGATGGTAAGTATGGCCCAAGTATCTTAATCACGACTGGTTTTCAAGGACTAATATGAGAAGATGAGTTTCAACCTTTCATTTCAACAGAAATCAGGACAGTTGAAGCAGGTCACTGAGTGAGTCCAGGCTCAAAAGTG
>NW_024508980.1:0-580 GCF_017590135.1 Pyrgilauda ruficollis | reverse complement strand
TGAGCAGGAAGGTTGGACCAGATGACTGTGGTTCCTTTCAACCGGACCCATTCTGTGACTCTGGTTGTGTGAATATGATTTTTTTCTCCTTTGACAGTAGTCAAAGCACCTACAGAAACATTTAGTTCCCTGCACTGTGTTCTATTTGAAATTTCTGCTCACTTTTAAGTATTGCTTTAAGTTGTTGTGCATGATTTGCTCTAGAGAATTCTCAGTCCTGAACCAACAGCAATATGCTAAAACTCCCCTAGTTGCGTATGATAACAGCAGCAATTGGAGTTGTAGATTTATAGCAAACAGAAACCTAGCTCCTGTTAATAAAAAAAGCAATAAAACAAAAAAAAGAGCTCAGGTTCTGTAAAATCAGGTCCCGCTGGTGGGATGGTGGTAAAACTGTGCGTGTGTGAGTGCGTACACAGGTAGGTTATAGAAAGATAAGAAGCCAGGCAGTGACAAATGAATCTAATTTCCTTCCATGAGAAGGAGAAGGGCTTATGGATTAAAGACTGACAGAAAATACAGAGTGTTTTGACTTAGCTTCTTTATACTGTGTCTTGATTTCCAGTTAGGGGGAGCTAGT
>NW_024508979.1:0-580 GCF_017590135.1 Pyrgilauda ruficollis | reverse complement strand
ACTGGTTTGAACTGGTTTGAACTGGTTCGAACTGGTTAGAACTGGTTTGAACTGGGAGACCCCAAAATTCCCAAGTTCCCTCTCAAAAAATCCCAGAATTCCCCCCAAATTCCCAATTTCCCCCCCAAAATTCCCTATTTTTCCCCATTTCAGCTGCAAAATCCCCATTTTCCCCCAAATCTCCCCAAAATCCCCCCAAATTACCCATTTTTCCCTCCAAAATCCCCATTTTTTCCCCCCAAATTTCCCCATTTTCCCCAATTTTCCCCCAAAATTTCCCATTTTCCCCCATTTTCCCCCCAAATCTCCCAATGTTTTCCCCGGGTCACTCAGGGTCATTTTGGGTCATTTTGGGTCATTTTGGGGCAATTTCGGGCAATTTGGGGCTATTTAAGGCATTTTTTGTCATTTTTTGGGGATTTTTGGGGACATTTTGGCGCCATTTTGGGGCTGTGGTCACTCAGTGGTCACTCAGTGGTCACTCGGGGTCATTTTGGGTCATTTTCAGGGGATTTTGGGGTCATTTTGGAGCCATTGCTGGGCTATTTTGGAGCTCTGGTCACTCAGGGTCACTCAGGGT
>NW_024508978.1:0-580 GCF_017590135.1 Pyrgilauda ruficollis | reverse complement strand
CCCAAAAAATCACCAAAAAATCAGAAAGAAACCCCACAAAAAATCCGAAAAAAATCCCAAAAAAATCCCAAAAAAATCACCAAAAATCCTAAAAAAAAACCATCAAAAAATCAGAAAAAATCCCAAAAAATCACCAAAAAATCAGGAAAAAACCCACAAAGAATTGGGGAAAAAATCCCAAAAAAATCCGAAAAAAACCCACAAAAAATTCGGAAAAAATCCCAAAAAATCACCAGAAAATCAGGAAATAAAACACAAAAAATTGCAAAAAATCCCAGAAAATCACCAAAAAATCAAGAAAAAAAATCCCAAAAAATCAGGAAAAAACCCACAAAAAAATCCCAAAAAATCACCAAAAAGTCAGGAAATTAAACACAAAAAATTGGAAAAAAATCCCAAAAAAATCACCAAAAAATTAGGAAATAAAGCACAAAAAATTCAGAAAAAATCCCAGAAAATCAGGAAAAAACCCACAAAAAATCACCAAAAAATCAGGAAAAAACCCCCAAAAAACAGAAAAAAATCCCAAAAAATCCCAAAAAAAACCCCACAAAAAATCCCAAAATCCCCAAAATCCCCA
>NW_024508977.1:2204-8384 GCF_017590135.1 Pyrgilauda ruficollis | reverse complement strand
TTTAATTCCCGTTTAATCCATTTAATTACCATTTAATCCATTAATTCCTGTTTAATCTGTTTAATTCCCGTTTAATCCATTTAATTCCCGTTTATTCCATGTAATTCCCGTTTGATCCGTTTAATTCCCATTTAATCCATTTAATTCCTGTTTAATCCATTTAATTCCCGTTTAATCCATTTAATTCCCGTTTATTCCATGTAATTCCCGTTTGATCCGTTTAATTCCCATTTAATCCATTTAATTCCTGTTTAATCCATTTAATTCCCGTTTAATACATTTAATTCCTGTTTAATCCGTTTAATTCCCTTTTAATCCATTTAATTACCGTTTAATCCATTTAATTCCATTTAATTCCCGTTTAATCCATTTAATCCCCGTTTAATCCGTTTAATTTCCATTTAATCCGTTTAATTCCCGTTTAAAGCTAAAGTTTGATGAGCAAAGTAGGCGGAAATGTCCTGGCTGTGCCTCGGTCCTTAAATCATCCTAATTAGTGCAGGAAAATTAATGACAGAGCAGTGATGCTCCATCTGAGCTTCCCCAGGGCGTTGCTCCTGGAATGGAGTTAAAGCCAGGCAGGTGTGGCTCCTGCTGGGATGAGAACATCAAAAAAATTTGAAAAAAATATAATTATTGGGGATTTTTGTTGTGTGAGCTCAGGATTTAAGCCGTTTAATTTCCATTTAATCCGTTTAATTCCCCTTTAAAGCTAAAGTTTGATGAGCAAAGTAGGAGGAAATGTCCTGGCTGTGCCTCGGTCCTTAAATCATCCTAATTAGTGCAGGAAAATTAATGACAGAGCAGTGATGCTCCATCTGAGCTTCCCCAGGGCGTTGCTCCTGGAATGGAGTTAAAGCCAGGCAGGTCTGGCTCCTGCTGGGATGAGAACATCAAAAAAATTTGAAAAAAATATAATTATTGGGGATTTTTGTTGTGTGAGCTCAGGATCCCCCAAGCTCTTGCGAAGGGGGAATGTCCATGGGGGCGAAGGAGCCTCAAATTGTCCAAAACCTCAGGAAAAATGTGATTTCCTACGGAAGCCTTCACCATTTATCCTGGGAAAGATTAACAAGGGCATTTTTATCTTCTCCAAAAGAGCCATCATTTCACAGCTGTCATCTCCACACCGAGACTTTATTCCCCTTGAGTGTTCAAGGGCCGAGAGGAAGAATTCATGCTCCCAAAAGTGTCACCCAACAGCCACAGGAAAGGCGAGGAGTTGGTTCTGGAGGATGAATAAAAAGCGTGGTTGATTGGGAACATTCCTGCACACCCGAAAAAAATGTAAATTATTATTATTAATGAAGCACTCACATGTTTAATTGCTTCTTTTCCTGGCGAAGCAGAGTTGCTTTATTTACACTCCAAGCAATATTTTCTCCCTCCTCCCTGGCCAAGAACAAGCTCCCCTCCTGGCAAGTGCTCCTGGGTTTATTTAAGGCTCATCACACCCATGCTAATGAGATTGGAGAAGCTTAATTTATCATTTGTTGCAATTATTAACTAGCTCATCCCTGTGAAAATCCCCCATAAAATACAATGAAAATCCCTCCTCACCTGTGAGAAAGCAAAGCTGGGCTCAGCTCAGGGCATTTCAAACAACGTGGGGTAGTTGTGAGCTCCTCTTGCAAAGGCAGGATTCCAGGAAAACCAAAAGTTTGGGACTCGCCAGACTCAGGACACCTTCCCCTCGATCAGGTTGCTCCAAGCCCCATCCAACCTGGCCTTGAACACTCCCAAGGGTGACACAACCACAGCTGCTCTGGAACCTCTTTTGCTCCTCCCAGCTCTAAAATCCTCAGATTTTTTAATTAGCAGCCTCAGAGACAGATTTCTATTCAAATTCAATGGCTGCATTTTTCCTGGGAATTCAATATGGCAAACCTTGTTTGCACCTGGCTTTGCAAAATCAAAACAAGCTCTTCAGGAAGGGCTGCTGCCCAATTTTCTTCTTTTCCCCCATTTGCTGGAACATTTTCATTCTGTTGTTGTTTGGAGCAGGATTTTAATCGACCTGGCTGAGGAAAACTGAAAACAGCACAGCAAGTTACTTGTGAGGGGTGGAAAACTGAAAATGGCACAGCAAGTTACTTGTGAGAGGTGGAAAACTGAAAATGGCACAGCAAGTTACTTGTGAGAGGTGGAAAACTGAGCTCTGGCACATCCAGTTTTTCTGCTGTTGGAATTCTTCAATCCCACCTCTCCGCTGGGATAAAATCTGTGCTGCTAATCCCATTTCTAAGGTATCACGCATCGAGCTGACGCTATTTTAAGACTTAAAATTAAGGCAAATTTAAACAAAGCTCCGCTCCTTTCCGTTTGCTCTGTTCCACAGAAGACAGGAGAGAAGGATTGTTTTGGGAAGAATGTTTTCAGGAGTCTAAAAGGAATGTCAAACCTGCTCTGCCACACTTGTGCTCAGCTGTTACAGCCCCAAAAAGCAGCGGCTGTCTTTGCTCACAGAGTCACAGTTGTGGTGGGATTTCTGCCGCAACACAGGACAGCCAATTTTTGGGATTTTTCCTGGAAATAATTACAGAATTCTGGGTAGCAAGGCGAACATGTGCCTCTCCTAATGGCCCTTGAAAGTGTGAAATGAGGTGGACAAAGGCAAAGGCCAGCTGGACCTGTGATCCCTGAGTGGGTCTTGACATTCTTCCCAGGAAGATGAGCAGGGAAACGGCGTCTGCTGGGAATGTGGTGTGGAAAATGTGCTTCCTGCTCCTCTCAGAGCCAAAATCCCCACCCATTTCTTCTAAATCCCTCTTGGATGAGGACCACGCTCAGCTGAGTGACAGTGAGGCAAAATGGCAAGCCAGGAATAAATTCCCTAAATTTCCCAAATTTAAATCATTCCTAAGTGATCCTCCAGTCACAGGGATGGTTTCTCACTGGGAAGGAAGGAAGGAAGGAAGGAAGGAAGGAAGGAAGGAAGGAAGGAAGGAAGGAAGCCAAATGCATCGTTGTACATCAAGCCAGACGTGTTGAGGGATGAACAGATCTCGCAGGGATATGGAAAGCTCCCCTGAAAAGCAGCTCAGAGAAAGCCTGAGCTGTTTTGTGGTGCCAGGCATGAAGACGCCCAGGATCTTCCAGAGATGCTCAGCAGGCAGTGGGATTGTGCCTGGATGTCTCTGGAAATGCCAGTGGCTCAGCTGAGAGCTCTGGGAGTGATTGACGCTGCCCTGAGAGGGGCCACATCCTGCAAGGGTCTTTCATCAGGAGCAGAGAGCAGCCTGGAGGGTGGGCAGTGCTGGATCTGTGCCACGGCGTGCTCATCCTTCACCTGAATGTGGGGCTGACCCCAAATCACTTTTTCTCCTGTTGGGTGTATTTTGGAGCGGCTGTTCTATGTGGCTTTTGATGGTGATCCTGTGGGAAGCAGCCATTTGCCTGCTGTGCTGTCCTCACAACTCATACTAACTCCTCATTCCCTTTGGTTTATTTGGGGTTTTTATCCATTTGTTGGATTGGTTTGCGTGGCTTTATTTGTTTGTTTGGGTTTTTTGTCTGTTTTAATTTTTTTGTTTGCTTTTGTATAAATGACAGGTGAAGTTGGCCAAGACAAACTGAAGAAAATGTAAACCAGGCTCGACTTTGCAGAAATTCCTTTTGGCTGGGTTTAGCTGCATCCCCCACCTCAGGATCACTGGTATATTTTCAGGTTTTGCTCTGCATCATCAGCCTGCCCAGACTCTGCTTGGTGTTTCACAGATGGAGAAGACAATGGACATTGTGCCAGGCTTCCTTTCAAACAGAAAAACCTGGGTCAGCATGACAGAAAAGAAGGGAAAAAATAAATCACCAGTTAGAACAGAAGCAGTGTCCCACCATCTTCCCCTCTGCTGCTATTAATTTTGTACATTTAGAGGCAAAGCTGGGTCTAAATCTTGCATCTCTCAGTTCCTGATGCTATTTGCCGCAGAAAAACCTGGGTCAGCATGACAGAAAAGAAGGGAAAAAATAAATCACCAGTTAGAACAGAAGCAGTGTCCCACCATCTTCCCCTCTGCTGCTATTAATTTTGTACATTTAGAGGCAAAGCTGGGTCTAAATCTTGCATCTCTCAGTTCCTGATGCTATTTGCCGCCCTTCAGCCTTGACTGGCCCTGATCTGAGTGACTGCTGTGCAAGTGGGGCTGGGGATGCTCAGCCTGGAGAGAGGAGACACTGGGAGGCCTCCCTGTGGCTGTGCAGGACTGGAAGGCTCCCACAGGAAAGAAGGGGACAGAGTGTTCAGCAGGGCCTGTGCTGACAGGACAAGGCGGGATGGCTTTCAAGTGCAGGAGGTTGATTGAAGCTGCATCTAAGGAAGCTGCTCTTTGACACTGGGGGTGCTGGGGCACTGCCCAGGCTGTGCACAGAGGCTGTGCATGCCCCATCCTTGGGAACAGGGCTCTGAGCAGCGTGCTCTGGGGGAAGATTGCTCAGCTTGGAACAAGATGTTGTTCTTCAGGGTCCCTTCCAAGCCCAACCATTCAGGGATTCCATCATTCCATGGTCCCCACTGTCCACTTCAGCTTGACCCTGGACTCCTGAGAACAGTGATGTCACAGCCCACGCTCCAGCTGGAACTTCCAGTATCCAGCAAAGAGCACAACGCAAGCGTTGATCGTTGTGTCAGCATGTTCTTCACCCTGCTCCTGCCCACTCTTGTTGTCACCTGCCCCCTGATACTCCTGTCAGTCCTAAAAGCTCCTGAGCACCTGGATTCTCTCATCCAACCCTACAGGATGCTCACATTTGTCTTGAGAAAGGTATGGTGCCATTCCATGGAGGTGGACACGCCCCACCTGCCCAGGTGGGCTGGAGCTCAGTGGGGATGGAGTGGGACAGGGAGCCCACTCTGAGGTTTTGCTACCTCTGCAGCCTGTCCCAGACGAAGAGGAGGAGATGGAGGTAGATGCACAGATTGATAAAGAGGAAGAGATGGAGGTGGATGACC
Source organism: Pyrgilauda ruficollis (assembly GCF_017590135.1). Lineage (NCBI taxonomy): Eukaryota > Metazoa > Chordata > Aves > Passeriformes > Passeridae > Pyrgilauda > Pyrgilauda ruficollis. The sequence continues at coordinate 3,436 of NW_024508977.1, read as the reverse complement.
AGACTGATACAGAGGAAGAGATGGAGGTGGATGAACAGACTGATACAGAGGAGATGGAAATAGACGGACAAGACACTGGAGAGGAGGAGATGGAAGTGGACATGGATGAGGAAGAAGAGATGGAAATAGATGTGGAAGAGTCCATTGAGGACATGGATATTGATTAAAAAGGTGAGGAAGAGGCCATGATCTTGGGCTGAGGAGCAATGCCAGCAGCAGGACAGGCAGAGTGGGTCTCCTGCTGCCAGGCTGGGGCTGGGCTGGGTGCTCCCTGCTCAGGGACATTGTACCCAGTGCACTGGACTCTGGTGGCCATCCACAGCCTGTCCTGTGCCTGCTTTGGTCCACACAAGCTCCGTCCCAGACCCAGCCAGGCTCAGCTCTGCTAGCAGAGTCCTGCTGCTGTGCCAGCCTGGGGGCACATGGAAGAGCCCTCTGTGCCTGACTGGAGTGACCATGGCACTTGCTTTTCTTCCAGGACCGATGGACACCATGGAAAGAGGTGCCACCCTTTTGTACATACGTTTTACACTTGGTTGTTCTCTTTAGGATATAGGTTTTAGGGCTTCTTTTATTCTTCTGTAAATACGTTTCATAGAGTTTTGCTAGATAGGTTCTTACGTATATATGTTCTATCGATTGTTGTTGTTACAAATATTCTTACAATGGAAATATGTTCTGTATTTTTGCTGCTGTTCTTCTGTCATAAACAAATTTTACTTTTCACCCCCCAGTTCTCTTTGCATTTGCTTCAGGCACAGGCAGCATTTGGCAAAGTTGTGCTTTCCACTTGCTCCAGTCTCCCAGGGCTGGAGGTGCCTGGCAAAGCCACCCCAGGAGTGGGGGTCCCTGTGCACAGGGGGGTCCCACTGACAGAGGGGAGCCTCTCCTTGCAGTTTCTCTGGACACACTTGGGAGCTGTAGGGGCAAAGCCCAGCATGCCCTGGCCCATGGATGCCATGCTGGAGCAGGGCTGAGCCTGTGTGGTCCTGCAGAGCCTCAGCCATGGCTCTTCCCTGGGCAGCCCCAGGGCTAAGGAGGGTGCACTGGGCTGGGGACAAGCCCTGCTCCTGGGCACCCTGAGGGGCTGGAGCCAGCCGGGAGGGAGCCTCAGCCCTACATGGACCAAGATTTCCTTTGGAAACCCCCTCTGTCCCCAGACTCTGGTGAGCACAACAAGAATTGCTCCTCCTAGTTCAAGGTGTGACCTTCATTGGCACACATTTGTCCCT
>NW_024508977.1:0-323 GCF_017590135.1 Pyrgilauda ruficollis | reverse complement strand
CAGAGAAAAGGTCAGGCTTAAACATCACAAATCTGCATTTATCAAAACTTTAGGGATATGCCAGCCACAATAAGATCTTGCTAATTAAGTCTTCGGCGCTTCCAATAGGCACACTCACGGTGCCACTGTGCTCCTAAAACATACCTATGATGTGGTATGTAAACTTTTTCTCCACAACAGTTATCAGTTATGATACACTGATCTATAAGATTATGGATTGCTTGTTCTTTTATTTGTGCTATAGCCAATGTAGCAAGAACTAATTGATCTAAATTTTCTATCAGTGTAATTACACTTAAAAGGGTCCCGTCATCCAGTCTCAT
>NW_024508976.1:0-580 GCF_017590135.1 Pyrgilauda ruficollis | reverse complement strand
GCCAGATGTGGCCAGGAGAGAGGTCAGTGGTCAGCGCGGCCGGACACAGCCGGGGAGAGGTCAGCGCGGCCGGACACGGCCAGGGAGAGGCCAGCGGGGGTCAGATGTGGCCGGGGGAGTGGTCAGCAGGGGCCAGATGTGGCCGGGGGAGAGGTCAGTGGTCAGCACGGCCGGACACGGCCAGGGAGAGGTCAGCGGGGGCCAGATGTGGCCAGGGGAGTGGTCAGTGGTCAGTGGGCCGGGGGAGTGGTCAGTGCAGCTGGACACGGCCGGGGGAGAGGTCAGTGGTCAGTGCGGCCGGACACGGCCAAGGGAGTGGTCAGCAGGGGCCAGATGTGGCCGGGGGAGTGGTCAGTGGTCAGCGCGGCCGGGGGACAAGTCAGCGGTCAGCGTGGCCGGACACGGCCAGGGGAGAGGTCAGCGGGGGTCAGATGTGGCCGGGGGAGTGGTCAGTGGTCAGCGGTCAGCGGTCAGTGGTTAGTAGGGTCAGTGGTCAGTGTCCAGGGGTCAGTGGCCAGTGGTCAGCAGTGGTCAGCTGTCAGTGTCCGGGGGCCAGCGGTCAGTGATCAGCAGTGGTCAG
>NW_024508975.1:0-591 GCF_017590135.1 Pyrgilauda ruficollis | reverse complement strand
CTACAAGAAGGACATTGAGGTGCTGGGACGTGCAGAGAAGGGCAACAGAGGTGGTGAAGAGTCTGGAACACAAACCTTACGAGGAGCAGCTGAAGGAGCTGGGGATAATAAGTCTGGAGAAAAGGAGGCTCAGGGATGGCCTTATTGCTCTCTACAACCACCTGAAAGGAGGCTGTAGCAAGGTGGGGTCAGTCTCTTCTTCCAGAAAACAATCATAGGACAAAAGGAAATAACCTCAAGCTGTGCCAGGAGAGGTTCCTGTGTGACATCAGGAAGAAATTTTTCTCTGAAGGGGTGGTTAAGCCTTGGAATGGGCTTCCCAGGAAGGTGGTGGGATCACCATCCCTGGAAAGTGTTCAAGAAACTATTGGACAGGGCACTTAGCATTATAATTTCGTTGACATGGTAGTATTCAGTCAGAGATTGTACTCAATGATCTTGGAGGTCTTTTTCAACCTTAATTGATTCTAAATGCACCCTCTCCTTGCAGCTGTTTCTGGTAAGGCCATTGCAGTGTAGCCATATATTTGTGTGCCATATTTGAGATCCTCAGGCTATATACAGATGTGTAATATATATATATATATATAT
>NW_024508974.1:0-580 GCF_017590135.1 Pyrgilauda ruficollis | reverse complement strand
GCATGCTAACATGGGGTGGGCAGGGAGCAGCAGAGTATGATGAGTACTGTGTGGAAGTCACAGGAAATACCAAGGTTTTGTATTAAAGAGCAATTGCTAATGAAATGAATTAATATGAAGGAGAAGCAGCTGAGTGTTTGAATTTGAATGAAGACATGATAGTAAGAATAGAGAGATGAGTAGCAAAGGACAGTGGCAAGATTCGGCAGCCATACGAAGATAAGTTTGAGATGAAACATAATATTTTGACAGTAGAATGAATACTTTGCCACATGTTAAAATCCCACTAAAAAGGAGCAAATTTACTACGTCTGACAAGAACAGAAACTTTTCCACAACTTTATGGCATAAAGGGAATCTTAAAAATCCTGTAGCTTCTCACAAGTAAGTGTACTGTCTGCCTCACCACTGCAGCATTTTCATGGTCAGAAAAAAAGATGAGAAAATAATTTTCCAATATATATTTTGAAATTCTATTAGACTGTTGCACAAGCAAATGGCAAAACATTTCAGTGTATGAGATATCAATAGAGCACTGTGGTTTTTTCCCCATGATTCACAAAATTGCCTTGCTTGTATA
>NW_024508973.1:0-580 GCF_017590135.1 Pyrgilauda ruficollis | reverse complement strand
GTCCCTCCAACCCAAACCACTCTGGGATATTATGTCTCTAACCTCACTAATTAAAAGCATGCACTGGAAATAACAAATCTCTGAAGGTTCAGGATTAGTCGGAATCTTTCTTGCAAAATCTCCCAAATCCATTAAAGTTCTGGAAAGATTAAATGTAAATATGATTAGCACTGATGCCAAAGAGTTGCTTTGTTGTCCCAGTTCTTTATTTCCCGTTTTCAGTCCATGAAGCACCTCCTTGTGCAAAGACAACTGAATTTACATGGAATTTCCATGGTCCTCCCAGTTGTTCCCCCTTCCTCTGGCACTGGTTTGTTACTGGGATTTACACTCACTGCAGGCAATCATTTTTTTAGCTGAAAGGTCTAAAGGCAAGGATTTCATGTCATAAATTCTAAATAATTCCACTCCTGCTGGAGATAAAAGGAAATACAGAATTATGCAGATTCCTACCTTGCTCCTCTACATCCCCAACCCATCAAAAACTGGGATATGAAATGCCAGCATTGCACTTGATGCTCGAGCTCTCAGGGCATCTTTGCCTTGAAAAATGCTGGATTTTGCCTTGGATTTGGGGATG
>NW_024508972.1:0-580 GCF_017590135.1 Pyrgilauda ruficollis | reverse complement strand
AAATGAGTCTATAAAAATTACAAACAACGCAAAATAAAAGGGAGCAGTGACTACTATGGCATAGTGTTTCCTAACAGGGATCTTCAAAACGTAAATACTGTATCATCCTTTAAACTGGATAAAGGCATTAAAATGGTGGTAAGGAAATGGCATCAAATGCTAGGAAGACTCTGGGCAGTGTACTTATAGACAGAAATGCCACTGACAGAAAACCAGCTAAACTGGCACCAATGCAGCAGCATTGTACTAAACCCCAGAAATGTCCACCACTTCACTGTCTGCCATTCCGTTAATATGCACATAGCAGCTCTGCAACGTTCCTACTGATCATCTCCTTGGCAAACTGGGAGTGAGAGTTCGTAGTGACGCAGAGTCCCCAGGCAGGTGCAAAGGAGAGCTGCTTTACTGCAAAAACCAGGCTTTTGAAGCAGTCAGGCCTTAATCAGTTACATAGCTTTGAGCCATAACAAGCATAATTCAACCAACCACCATACACCATGCTGCGAACATATGATGGTTATAGAACTTTTTTATCTACCTCTGATTCAGAGATGTCACTTTCCCATAGTCCTTTTCTACT
>NW_024508971.1:0-580 GCF_017590135.1 Pyrgilauda ruficollis | reverse complement strand
TCCCCAATAATCCCTCAATAATTCCCGCATAACTCCCCAGTACTTCCCCAATACTTCCCCAATAATCCCCAGTAATTCCCAAATAATTCCCCAATAATTCCCCAATAATTCCCTAATAATTCTCAGTTAATTGCAGAATAATTCCCCAATAATTCCCCAATAATTCTCGATTAATTCCAGAATAATTCCCCAATAATTCCTGACTAATTCCAAATAATTTCCCAATAATTTTGGAATAATTCCCCAGTACTTCCCCAATAATTCCCCAGTAATTCCTGCATAATTCCCGAATAATTCTCAATTAATTGCAGAATGATTCCCGAATAATTCCCCAATAATTCCCCAGTAATTCCCAAATAATTCCCCAATAATTCCTGAACAATTCCCTAATAATTCTCAGTTAATTGCAGAATAATTCCGGAATAATTCCCCAATAATTCCAGAATAATTCCTCAATAATTCTGGAATAATTCCCCAGTAATTTCCAGATAATTCCCCAATAATTCCTGAATAATTCCCTAATAATTCTCGATTAATTGCTGAATAATTCCTAAATAATTCCCCAATAATTCCTGAATAA
>NW_024508970.1:0-580 GCF_017590135.1 Pyrgilauda ruficollis | reverse complement strand
AATACCGGGAAATACCGGGGGGGGGACCGGGATGGACCGGGGGGTCCGGAAAATACCGGGGAATACCGGGAGGGACCGGGGAATACCGGGAAACACCGGGAAACAGCGGGAAACACCGGGAAACAGCGGCACGGGGCCGGGAGGGGGAGGGGCCGGGATTCCGGAATCCTTCGCTCCCCTCCCCTCCCCCCCCCGGTTTGCTGCCGGTTTTTCCCGTTTCCCCCTCCCCGTTTTTCCCATTTTCCCCTTTATTTTCCACTTTCCTCCCTTTTTTCCTGTTTTTTTTTCCCCATTTTTCCGGCCCCAATTTTCCCCATTTTTTCCCATTTTCCCCATTTTCTCCCCCACTTTCCCCCCAATTTTTCCCATTTATTTTCTTTTCCCCGCTTTTTACCATTTTCCTCTTTTTCCCTATTTTCCCCCTTTTCCCCCCAATTTTCCCCATTTATTTTCTTTTCCCCACTTTTTACCATTTTCCCCTTTTTCCTCCCATTTTTCCCCCTATTTTTCCCAATTTTTCCCATTTTCCCCATTTTTCTCCCCTTTTTCCCCTATTTTTCCCCCATTTTTTCTCAATTTT
>NW_024508969.1:0-580 GCF_017590135.1 Pyrgilauda ruficollis | reverse complement strand
ATACTAATTATTACCCAGCCAGGGGCCTACTGCAGCAACTTTTCTATATTATGAAAAGAAAGAATTTTCAGTATTCATAAAAGGAATGGCAGGAATGACCAAGTAAGTAGTTTCAGAGAACTAATCAAGTACAATTCCAAATGTAAGTATCATTCAGAGCAATGATTCAGTGAAAGCATTTAATAGTAGTAAATGGATTCATTTACTAAGACCAGCTGGCACAAAACTGTCATGTCTCTGTGAGTAACTCTCTTTTTCTCCAGAAAAGGGTGACTGCATGAAACTGCTTAATGGGAATGACTCCTAGAATGCTCTGATTTTTCAGTAACAATTTAAAATAGATTTGACATGATCCATTGTAGCAGTCTATTGTTATGAATAATCACATTTCAGTGCAATTGAACATTTCAAAGCACTGTTTGTTTTAAGATACATAGATTTAGAATTTGAAAGTATACTCTTGGTCAAATCAGGCTAGTGTCCAATAGCACAAAAAGTGACAGAGAAGCTATAGAAAGAAACAGAACAGATAGGGGGGGACAATTTCTGTAGATTTATTCCCCACCAGTAGGGATAGTTG
>NW_024508968.1:0-580 GCF_017590135.1 Pyrgilauda ruficollis | reverse complement strand
GATCATGTGATTTATCTGCTTAATTGATTTCAAACTTCCCTGCTCATACTGACTGAGATTGCTACCATCAATCCACAACTTGTGCAGAAGCTCAATGCCCTCAAAGTTCCCTTGCCTTATCACAGAGAACTGCGCGTTGCCCAGGTGCAGAGAGCTCAGGTTCCTCAGGCTAGAAAAGGGGGAGCTCTGCCCCAGGTCTCTGTAGGAATTGCCTTGAAGATAGAGGTGCTGGAGTGAAAAAAGGTGCCCAAACCACACAGGGGACAAGTGAGCCAAGCTGTTATTGGATAAGTCCAAGAGCTCCAGTTTTGCCAGCGACTGAAACGAGTCTTCATCGATGGAGCTGATTTGGTTGGACTGCAGCAGCAGGGTTCTCAGGTTCACTGCCTGCTGCAGGTCCTGGGACTGGATGCGCTTTATCCTGTTGTGGGTCAGGTTTAACACTGTGATTTTGGCTGTGAGCCCAGGGGGAATGAATTCCAAGCCCATGGAGGAGCAGTTGCAAAGCTGACTGGCATCACATGAAGGACAAGCCTGCTTCAGTGCTTGCTGCTTGGAGAGGCTTGCAGCTAAGACCATG
>NW_024508967.1:0-580 GCF_017590135.1 Pyrgilauda ruficollis | reverse complement strand
CAGTGTCCCAGCCGAATGTCACCACCCGTCAGGGCAGGACGGGGACCTTGTTCAGCTGATGACAAGTGTCCCCAAAGTGAGTGACAGCCACCAGGGTATCCCAGGGCCCTGTGCTCAGGGGAATGCAGCCACCCCTGGGACAGGGCAAGGGTCAGTGTCTCCCACAGATTTGGATATTGGCAGCCTGGTCAGAGAGAAAGCCAGATAAACTTTCCCAGGCATTGTCCTGGGGAGTTTTGAGAACACTCAGAGAAAGAACTACAAACAATTTCTAATCTTTGCAGCTGGTGCTGTTGTTACTTGTCACATGTTTACAAGAAGGGTGGTTTGTAATTAGCCAGTGGTGTGAGGGTTGTTGATTAATGACCAGTTAGGTCAAATTCCATCGTAACTGTCTATAAAGGGAATGTGGTTTTCTAATAAACTTTGCATTGCCTCCTGAAGACCTGGAGTCTATGTGTCACTTCATTGAGCTGTCCCTTGTACAACAGCAACATGCAGAGTCATATGGCCCCATGCTGGGTGTCACCAGAAGGGTCCTGGTGGTCACCAGAGGTGTGGTGACATTGTCCCCTGATGT
>NW_024508966.1:0-9057 GCF_017590135.1 Pyrgilauda ruficollis | reverse complement strand
GTTGTCCAGGATGACGATGCTGGACAGGTCGCTGTGCACCACCGACAGGTCCTTGATGTAACTGCCCAGCTCCAGCGTGCAGTGCTGGGGGCGGGGCCGCGTCAGGGACACGCCCACCGCGCCTGGGACACGCCCACCGCGCCTGGGACACGCCCAGGGACACGCCTACCACTTCTGGGACATGCCCAGGGACACGCCTACCACTCCTGGGACACGCCCACCGCACCTGGGACACACCCAGTGCGCCTGGGACACGCCCAGGGACATGCCTACCACTTCTGGGACACGCCCACTGGACCTGGGACACACCCACTACACCTGGGACACACCCAGGGACACACCCACTGCTCCTGGGACACACCCCGGGACACGCCCACCGCACCTGGGACATGCCCAGGGACACGCCCACTATTCCTGGGACACGCCCACGGCACCTGGGACACACCCCGGGACACGCCCACCGCACCTGGGACATGCCCAGCACACCTGAGACATGCGCAAGGCCACATCCAACTCACCTGGACACACCCAGGGCCACGCCCATCTCATCTGGACACACTGGACACACCCACCACACCTGGACACACCCAGGGCCACGCCCACCTCACCTGGACCTGCGGCTGAGGACGCGCCCAGCCCCTCACCTGTCCCAGCGTATCCCAGGTGAGCTCACCTGTCCAGGTGTGCCTATCCCAGTGTTACCTGCCCAGATGTGTATCACTCACCTGTCCAGCTGTGTCTCACCTGTCCCTCACCTGTATCCCAGGTGTGTCCCTCACCTGTCCAGCTGTGTCTCACCTGTCCCTCACCTGTATCCCAGGTGTGTCCCTCACCTGTCCAGCTGTGTCTCACCTGTCCCTCACCTGTATCCCAGGTGTGTCCCTCACCTGTCCAGCTGTGTCTCACCTGTCCCTCACCTGTATCCCAGGTGTGTCCCTCACCTGTCCAGCTGTGTCTCACCTGTCCCTCACCTGTATCCCAGGTGTGTCCCTCACCTGTCCAGCTGTGTCTCACCTGTCCCTCACCTGTATCCCAGGTGTGTCCCTCACCTGTCCAGCTGTGTCTCACCTGTCCCTCACCTGTATCCCAGGTGTGTCCCTCACCTGTCCAGCTGTGTCTCACCTGTCCCTCACCTGTATCCCAGGTGTGTCCCTCACCTGTCCAGCTGTGTCTCACCTGTCCCTCACCTGTATCCCAGGTGTGTCCCTCACCTGTCCAGCTGTGTCTCACCTGTCCCTCACCTGTATCCCAGGTGTGTCCCTCACCTGTATCCCAGGTGTGTCTATCCCAGGGTTACCTGTCCAGGTGTGTGGCTCACCTGTCGGCAGTAGCAGCAGTTGAGGCTGTCCCCACACCTGTCCAGGTGTGCCTATCCCAGTGTTACCTGCCCAGGTGTGTCCCTCACCTGTATCCCAGGTGGGTCTCACCTGCCCAGGGGGGTCCCTCACCTGTATCCCAGGTGGGTCTCACCTGCCCAGGGGGGTCCCTCACCTGTATCCCAGGTGGGTCTCACCTGCCCAGGGGGGTCCCTCACCTGTATCCCAGGTGTGTGGCTCACCTGTCGGCAGTAGCAGCAGTTGAGGCTGTCCCCACACCTGTCCAGGTGTGTCTCTCCCAGTGTTACCTGCCCAGGTGTGTCCCTCACCTGCCCAGGTGTGTCTCACCTGTATCCCAGCTGTGTCCCTCACCTGTCCCTCACCTGTATCCCAGCTGTGTCTCACCTGTATCCCAGGTGTGTGCCTCACCTGTCGGTAGTAGCGGCGGTTGAGGATGCTGCGGTTGTTGTCCAGCTTGTCGGCCACGGCGCAGCCGTAGATCTCCATGCTGGCCGTGAACACCACCAGCTCGTACCACTGGCTCACCTGGAATTCCGGAATTTTGGGGGAAATTCACCCGATTTTGGGAAAAATCAGGAATTTTAGGGAATTTTGGGGTGATTTGAGGGGTTTTTGGGGGGTCTCAGGTGAGATTTGGGGCTGTAGATCTCCATGCTGGCCGTGAACACCACCAGCTCGTACCACTGGCTCACCTGGAATTCCGGAATTTTGGGTGCTGCGGTTGTTGTCCAGCCTCAGGTGAGATTTGGGGCTGTAGATCTCCATGCTGGCCGTGAACACCACCAGCTCGTACCACTGGCTCACCTGGAATTCCGGAATTTTGGGGGAAATTCACCTGATTTTGGGAAAATTCAGGAATTTTGGGGTGATTTGAGGAGATTTTGGGGGTTTTTGGGGGGTCTCAGGTGGGGTTTGGGGCTGTGGATCTCCATGCTGACCCTGAACACCCCCAGCTCACCTGGAATTTTGGGGATTTTTGGGGATTTTGGAAGGGTTTCGAAGGGATTTCAGGAGGTTTTGGGGCGGATTTTGGGGTGAATTTGGGGCTTTTTGGGGTCACTCACCACCTCCAGGAAGAAATCCACGTGGGGCCGTTTGTGCACGAAGAACCTCACGGGGTGTTTGTCGATCACCACCTGGGGGACCCCAAAAATCAGCCCGGGGACCCCCAAAAATCAGCCCGGGGACCCCAAAATTCCACCCAAGACCCCCCCAAAATCAGCCCTGGAACCCCAAAAATCAGACCCAGGAACCCCAAAATCGGCCCTGGGACCCCCAAAATCAGCCCTGGTAACCCCAAAAATCAGACCCAGGAACCCAAAATCAGTCTGGGGACCCCAAAATCGGCCCTGGGACCCCCAAAATCAGCCCTGGGATCCCAAAAATCAGTCCGGGGACCCCAAAAATCGACCCAAGACCCCCCAAAATCAGACTTGGAATCCCAAAATCAGCCTTAGGACCCCAAAATTCCTCAAAATCCCCCAAAATTTCCAAATTCCTTCCAAAATCCCCCCTGAACTGCCCCAAAACTGCCCCAAATCCTTTCCAACTGATCCCAAATTGCCCAAAATTCCGGAATTTGCCCCAAAATCCGCCCAGTCCTTGAGGATGAAGTCGGGGGGGGTCCCGGGCCGCAGGACACCCAAAAAACCCCCAAAAACCCCCAAAAAACACCCCAAAACTCCCCAAAAACTGCCCCAAATCCCTCAAAATCTCCCAAAATCGTCCTGAAATTGCCAAAATTCCCCCAAAATTCTCTAAAATCTTTCCAAAATTTGCAAATTCCTCCCAAAAACCCCCCTGAAGTGCCTCAAAATTGCCCCAAATCGCCCCAAAACTGCCCCAAATCCTCTCCAAGTGATCCCAAATCTTCCCAAAATCCCCCAAAATTCCGGAATTTGCCCAAAATCCGCGCAGACCTTGAGGATGAAGTCGGGGGGGGTCCCGGGCCGCACTGTGAGCCTCAGGATGCCCCAAAAACTCTCCAAAAACCCCCCAAAAACACCCCAAAACTGCCCCAAATCCTCTCCAAGTGACCCCAAATCTTCCCAAAATTGCCCAAAAATTGCGGAATTTGCCCCAAAATCCGCGCAGACCTTGAGGATGAAGTCGGGGGGGGTCCCGGGCCGCACCGTGGGCCGCAGGACGCCGTCGTGGTGGGAGTGGATCAGGGTCTCGTCCAGGTCCAGCACCAGGATCTTCCTCTTCACCTGGTCTGGGGCAAAATCCCCCAAATTTGGGCAAAATTGGGGAATTTCGGGCAAAATTTGGGGGTAGAATTGGGGGGTTTGGGGGGAAAATTTGGGGGTTTGGGGGGAAAATTTGGGGGTTTGAGAACACAATTTGGGGGTTTGGGGATAAAATTTTGGGGTTTGGGGGGAAAATTTGGGGGTTTGGGAGAAAATTTGGGGGTTTGGGGTTAAAATTTGGGGGTTTGGGGTTAAAATTTGGGGGTTTGAACTGGTTCTCTCCTAATTTTGGGATTTCCCACCCCAATTTTGGGGCTCTCTCCCCAAATTTCTGATTTCCCACCCCAATTTTGGAATTTTCTCTGAAATTTTGATAATGTTTCCCCAATTTTGGGATTTCTCACCCCAAATTTTGGAATTCTCTCACAAATTTTGAGGTAGCCACCCCAAATTTTGGGATTTTCTCTGGAATTTTGGGGGTTTCCCCCCAAATTTTGGATTTCCCATGCCAAATTTTGGGATTCTCTCACAAATTTTGGGGTTCTCTCCCCAAATTTTGCATTTTCCACCCAAATTTTGGGGTTTTCTCCCCAGTTTTAGGAATTCCCACCCCGATTTTGGGATTCTTTCTGGAATTCTGGGGTTTTTCCCCCAAATTTTGGGATTTCCCACCCCGATTTTGGGGTTCTCTCCCCACATTTTGGGATTTCCCACCCCAATTTTGTGCCCTGGGATCCCAAAAATCAGTCCGGGGACCCCAAAAATCGACCCAAGACCCCCCAAAATCAGACTTGGAATCCCAAAATCAGCCTTAGGACCCCAAAATTCCTCAAAATCCCCCAAAATTTCCAAATTCCTTCCAAAATCCCCCCTGAACTGCCCCAAAACTGCCCCAAATCCTTTCCAACTGATCCCAAATTGCCCAAAATTCTGGAATTTGCCCCAAAATCCGCCCAGCCCTTGAGGATGAAGTCAGGGGGGGTCCCGGGCTGCAGGACACCCAAAAAACCCCCAAAAACCCCCAAAAAACACCCCAAAACTCCCCAAAAACTGCCCCAAATCCCTCAAAATCTCCCAAAATCGTCCTGAAATTGCCAAAATTCCCCCAAAATTCTCTAAAATCTTTCCAAAATTTGCAACCCCAATTTTGGGGTTTTATCCCCAAATTTTGGGATTTTCTCCCCAAATTTTGTGGTTTTCTCCCCGATTTTGGGATTTCCCACCCCAAATTTTGGGGTTTTCTCCCCCAATTTTGGACTCACTCAGGCGGTTCCGGGAGATGGGGGACAGGGGCAGGACGTCGTAGCGCACGGTCTGGTACTGGATCACCTGGGAAACCCCAAATTTGGGGGGACCCCGAAATTCGGGAATCCCCAAATTCCATCAGGGAGAGCCCAAAAATCCCCCCCCAAAAAAAACCCCAAAAATTTCGGAGCTTCCTGAGCCTCCCCAGGGGAGTTTTGGGGGAAAAAACTCCCAAAAAATGGGGTGAGAACCCCCAAAATTCATCCCCAAAATCCTAAAAATTCTCTGAAATTTCCCCAAAATCCAAAAAAATCCCCCAAATTTCCACAAAATCCCTCAAAAATCTCCTCAAAATTCCCCCAAAATTTCTCTAAATTCCCCCAAACCCCCAAAATCTCCCCAAATTTTCCCCAATTCCACCCCAAATTCCCCAAAAACGCCTCAAAATTCCCCAAAATCCCCCTGGGGACCCCAAAAATTCTCCCCAGATTCCCTGAAATGTCCCAAAAGTCCCAAAAAATTCCCCCAAATCCCTAAAAATCCCCCCAAAATTCCATCAAAATTCCCCCAAAAGTCCCTCAGGACCCTGAAATTCCCTGAAAATTCCCAGAAACGACCCAAAATTCCCAAAAATTCCCAGATATGTCATAAAAGCCCCCCAAAATTCCCAAAAATTTCCCCAAAATTCTCTCAAATTCCCCAAATCCCTCCAAAACTCCCGGAAATTCCCCGAAAATTCCCAAAAACTTCTCCCAGATTCCCCCAAAATTTCCAGGAATTCCCAGAAATCCCCCCCAAAATCCCAAAAGTTCCCCAAAAATTCCCTGAAATTCCCCAAAAGTTCCCAGAAATGCCCAAGAATTCCCAAAATTTCCCCAAAATTCTCCGGAATTCCCAGGTTTCCATTCCGGAGCCCTCCCGGCCCCTCCCCCATCCCAAAATAGCCTCGGCCCCTCCCCCAAAAAATCCCAAATTTCGCCAAAATAGCCCAAAATATCCCAAATTTATCCAAAATATCCTGAATTTATCCCAAAAAATCCTGAATTTACCCAAAAGATCCCAAATTTATTACAAATTTATCCACAATATCCTAAATTTATCCCAAAAAATCCCAAATTTCTCCAAAATATCCCGAATTTATCCAAAAATATCCCAAATTTAGCCAAAATAACCCAAAATATCCTGAATTTATCCAAAAAATATCCTGAATTTATCCCAAATATCCCAAAATATCCCCAAAAGTCCCAAATTTATCAAAAAATACCCCAAATTTACCCCAAATACCCCAAAATATCCCAAATTTAACCCAAAATATCCCAAATTTAACCCAAAAAATCCCAAATACCCCAAAAAAATCCCAAATTTACCCAAAATATCCCAAATTTATTACAAATTTATCTACAATATCCTAAATTATCCCAAAAAATCCCAAATTTCTCCAAAATATCCTGAATTTATTACAAATTTATCCAAAGTATCCTGAATTTACCCCAAAAAATCCCAAATTTATCCAAAAATATCCTGAATTTATCCAAAAATATCCCAAATTTAGCCAAAATAACCCAAAATATCCTGAATTTATCCAAAAAATATCCTGAATTTATCCCAAATATCCCAAAATATCCCCAAAAGTCCCAAATTTATCAAAAAATACCCCAAATTTACCCCAAACATTATTCCAAGGAATCCCAAATTTCTCCAAAGAAATCCAAAAAAAATCCCAAAACCCCAAAAATTCCCCTAAAAAAAACTCCCTGAAACTGGAATTGCACCCTAAAATTCTGTTCCTTAACCCAAAATTCTCCCCAAAAACCCCAAATTTATCCCAAAAAATTCCCAAAATCCCCCAAAAATTCCCAGAAAATTCCAAATTCCACCCGAACTTTCCTGAAAATTCCCCAAAAAAACCCCAAAAATTGTCTTTAAAACCCCAAAATTTCCCAAAACTCCCCGAGAAAGTCCAAAATTTTTACTTTAAAAGACCCAAATTCCGAAAAAATTATTTTAAAAAATTTAAAAAACCCAAAAATTCCAACCCAATTCCCAAAAAAACCTCGAAATTCCACCCAAAATATCCTAAAAACGAAATAAAAAAATGCAAACACCTCAAAAAGAAACCAAAATCCCAAAAAATCCCCGAAAATTTTCCCCAAAATTTCCAACAATAATTCCAAAACTTCCCCAAAAAAATCCAAAAATCCCCCAAAAATTCCCAAAAAAATCCCCAAAAAATTTTAAAAAAAAACCTAAAAATCCCCAAAATTCCCCAAAAAATCTGAAAAATTCCAATAATTCCACAATAATTCCCAAAATCCCCCAAAAAATCTCCAAAAAAAATCCAAAAATTCCTCAAAAACTTCCCCCAAATCCCCAAAAGTTCCCAAAAAATCCCCAAAAAGTTTTTTAAAACCCCCAAAAATTCCCAAAATCCCCCAAAAAATCCGCAAAAAATCCAAAAAAATTCCCCAAACTCCCCAAAAATTCCCCAAAAAGTTTTTTAAAAACCCCAAAACATTCCCAAAATTCCCAAAAATGCCCCAAACTCCCCCCACCCCCCCGGCAATCCCCGCTCGCTTCCCGGCTCCGTTCCCGTTCCTGTCCCGTTGTCCCGGTCCCGGTGCCGTGATCCGCCCTTCGTTCCCGGTGCCCTCCCCGCTCCATTCCCGTCAATCCCGGTCCCGGTTCCGTTATCCCGGCTCTCCCCGCCGCTCCCGGGGGCGTTCGGGGGCTCCGGGCCCTCACCGGGGCTCCACCGGGGCCGCCGCCGGCGCCGCCATGGCCGCCATCGCCCGGGGGCACTTCCGGCAGCAGCGCTTCCGGGGCACGCACGGGGGGCGGGGCTACGCACGGGGGCGGGGCCGCCGAACCCTAGACATAAACGGAGGGGGCGGGGCTTAAACGGAGGAGAATGGAGGTTAAGGAGAGGGGTGGGGTTGATGGGCGGGGTTATGTAAATTAGCTGCGCGGTCACGTTGCTATAGTGAGCGGACAGTGATTGACAGCGTCTTTATGTAAATGAAGGGGCGTGGCTTCCGCCGTTAGGATCCGTTCAGGCTGAAGTGATTGACAGGGCGTATGCAAACTAGGGGCGTGGTTTGTGCCGTTGGGACCAGTTCAGGCTGAAATGATTGACAGTGAGTATGTAAATTAGGGGCGTGGTTTATGCTATTGGAATAAATCCACGTGGCGCGATTGACTGGTCAGTTATGCAAATTAAGGGGCGTGGTTTTCATTATTAAAGGCAACCCATGAAAAATAATTGAGATTGTATTATGTAAATTAAGGGGCGTGGCTTGCCAAAAGGGGCACGGCCACCTTCTTTTATGCAAATTTATGTAAAAGAAGGAAAAAATTGTGCAGCACAGACACTTCACTTATGCAAATTAAGGGGCGTGGCTTCTGCTTTAAGATGGGTTTCGCTATATTTAAATGAGGGGCGTGGTCTCCTCTTGAAGCCCCTCCCACTTCCCAAACGCTTGAGGTTGCACCCCCAAAATTTGGGGATTTTTTCCCAAAAAAATTGGGATTCCCCCCCCCCAAATTTTGGAGTTTTCCCGCCAAAAATTGGGAATTTCCCGCCTAAAACTGGGGGATCCCCCACCCCCAAAATTTGAGGATTTTCCCCCAAAATTTCGGGAAAATTCTCCAAAATTTCAGGAACTTTCCCTCCCAAAATTTGGAGAATTTTCCCCTAAATTTGGCATTTCTCTCCCTAAAATTTGAGGATTTTTTCCCCTAAAATTTGGGATTTTCACCCCTAAAATTGGGAATTTTTTCCCCAAAATTCTGGATTTTCAGTCCTGAAATTTTGGACTTTTTCCCTCTGAGATTTTTTTCCAAAAAAATTTGGGATTTTCACCCCTAAAATTTGGGATATTTAAAAAAAAAAATTGGAATTTTTTCCCCTAAAATTTGGAAATTTTTTTTCCCCAAAAATTTGGATTTTCATCCCTAAAATTGGGGGTTTTTTCCCCAAAAATTTGGAACTTTCACCCCTAAATTTGGGATTTTTTCCCCAAAATTTGGGATTTTGCCCCGAAAGCACCAGGGGAGGTGGGGGAGGAGCAGCTCCTTTATTTGGGTCCCGTTTTTGGGGATTTTCCCCCCAAATTTGGGGCTCCCGGGGGGGGTCACAGCTCCAGGTCCTCGTCGGGGTCCTCGGGGTCCTCGGGGGGCGCCTCGGGCTCCGTCCTGGGGGGATTTGGGGCAAATTCGGGGAATTTTGGGAAAAATCGGGAATTTTGGGGGAAAACTTGGGCATTTTGGGAAAAATTTTGGGAATTTTT
>NW_024508965.1:0-580 GCF_017590135.1 Pyrgilauda ruficollis | reverse complement strand
GGGGTGAAAATGGCAAAAAATCCACCCCTAAATCACCTCCAGGCCCCCCAGCGAGCAGAAATCTGGGGGGAAAAGGGGGAAAATGGGGTTAAAATGGGAAAAAATGGGGTTAAAATGGGAAACAATGGGGTTAAAGGGGGAAACAATGGGGTTAAAGGGGGAAAAAATGGGGTTAAAGGGGTGAGAACAGCACAAATCCCACAGGAAATGACCCAAAATCCACCCCAATGACCCCTGAGTGATCCCTGACCTCTAATCCCCAAATTTCTCCCAAATTTTGGGGTTTCCTGACCCCAAATGACCTCTCAATGACCCCAGTGACCCCCGGGTGACCCCGACTGACCTCTCAATGACCCCTGGGTGACCCCAATGACCCCTGAGTGACCCCTGACCTCAGCTCCCCAAATCTTTCCCACATTTCTCCAAAATTTCCCTGCATTTCTCCCAAATGTCCCCAATTTTTGGGGTTTTCTGACCCCGAATGACCTCTCAATGACCCCCGGGTGACCCCAATGACCCCGGGTGACCCCCAAGTGACCTCTAAGTGACCCTTAAGTGACCCCTGACCTCTAATCCCCAA
>NW_024508964.1:0-580 GCF_017590135.1 Pyrgilauda ruficollis | reverse complement strand
AAAAAAGAAGAGGAGCTGGTTTCTGACCTGTTTGGGTGGTAGAAGCAGTCCCCTTATGTAGCCTGCCTGAGCAGACTTCTTTATGAAATCTTTGTACATTTGTACCACTTTATATTTAGTTTAATAATTCATCAATGGTTAATATTTCAAAAGAGTAAAGTAGAAAATCAGATAAAATTTTTATACCTGCTATTAAAAGTTGAATGGGGCATTGAGAGATAATCCAGGCAATCATCCCCCCAAATCTACCCACTGAATCAGCCTGGCTTGGAGACAAAGGGAATCCTGACACTTTATTTTGTGCTCAGCATGAGGGTGTGTGTTTGTGTGTGAGCTGTCCCCACGGTGATGGTGACCCCTCCCAGACACACACATTCTGCTGGTCACCAGCTCCCACCAGGTCACTGTTAAAAAGACCCCAAAACCTGTCTCTTGATTCCTTACTGGCGCTTTTTCCTGCTGAGGTACCTGATATATCCAAGGAGTGATCTTTCAGCTGCTCTATTGCTGACTCATGCATTTAAAGTCTTTGCTGCTACTAATATCGATGGCACTGAACTGATTTGTAATATTTTTACTT
>NW_024508963.1:0-580 GCF_017590135.1 Pyrgilauda ruficollis | reverse complement strand
AGGGCCAGTGCACTCTGTCTGCATGGACAATCCTTCCTCTATCATAGATTTCTTTTCTGGAAGTGAACTTTGCTCTGGATTACAATATTGACAAAAATGGTCTTTAATGAATCTCAATAGTCGAATCACCTCCCAGAGAACTGTATTAGTGATACAAAAGCAAAAACCCAAATTAAAACCATAAACTGCCATAATATCTCTAGGCCAAATTCATAGCAAAATGTGATTTATTTACACTTGAGGAAAGGCATTGTCCTGATGGATCAGGCTGCAAAACCCAGAAAAGCGCAGAGATAAACCTGAGCTTTTGAAGTCATGGTTTCAGTGAGAACCAGCAACATCTGCCCATGAGTTTCTGGTGGTCACACTTACCACTTGCAGCAGAGCCAGGTACCCAGCACCAACATTATCAAAGTTAACTTTGACTTTTGTCCAGTAAAACGTGCCTGACACGTTGTAAAGTATGCAGTCACTCATGTTGTTAATAATTTTAGAGTCCAAAGGCATATCTCCTTCTGTCTTATTAATGCACTTCCCAAACTTCCCAGCAAAGAGGTTCACTCCCATGATGCTGAAGATG
>NW_024508962.1:0-580 GCF_017590135.1 Pyrgilauda ruficollis | reverse complement strand
TTGAGGGGATTTTGAGGGGATTTTGGGCGAATTTTGTGTGAATTTTCTGTGAATTTTGAGGGATTTTGTGTGAATTTTCTGTGACTTTTGGGTGGATTTTCTGTGATTTCGTGTCGGTTTTCACAGAATCCCAGGGGAATTTTGGGGATTTGGGGTTTTTTTGGGGTGGATTTGTGTGAATTTTGAGGGATTTTGTGTGAATTTTGGGTCGGTTTTCACGGAATTCCAGGGGAATTTTTGGGATTTGGGGTTTTTTTTGGGGGTGGATTTGCGGGAATTTTGAGGGGATTTTGAGGGATTTTGTGTGAATTTTGGGTCGGTTTTCACGGAATTCCAGGGGAATTTTTGGGATTTGGGGTTTTTTTTGGGGGTGGATTTGCGGGAATTTTGAGGGGATTTTGTGTGAATTTTGAGGGATTTTGGGTGAATTTTGAGGGGATTTTGAGGGGATTTTGGGTGAATGTTGTGTGAATTTTGAGGGATTTTGTGTGAATTTTGTTTGAATTTTGAGGGATTTTGGGTGAATTTTGTGTGAATTTTGAGGGATTTTGTGGAATTTTGTGTGAATTTTGAGGGGATT
>NW_024508961.1:0-580 GCF_017590135.1 Pyrgilauda ruficollis | reverse complement strand
GGGCCAGCTCCGTGGTCAGCTCTGGGATGGACAGATGGACAGACAGACAGACAGACAGACAGGGTCAGCAGGGCCAGCTCCGTGGTCAGCTCTGGGACGGACAGACAGACAGACAGACAGACAGGGTCAGCAGGGACAGACAGACAGACAGGGGTCAGCTCTGGGGTCAGCAGGGAGAGAGCGTGGGACACCGAGGGGTCGGAGCGGAGGGATGGGGGGCAGCAGGGCCAGCTCCGTGGTCAGCTCTGGGACGGACAGACAGGGGTCAGCTCTGGGATGGACAGACGGACAGGGGTCAGCGGGACAGACAGGGGTCAGCTCTGGGACAGGGTCAGCTCTGGGACGGACAGACGGACAGACAGGGGTCACAGGGGTCACCGGGGTCACCGGCGCGCTCGGTGCTGCGCTCACTGCAGCGCTCAGCGCTGCTGAGGTCACTCAGAGCCCCCCTGAATTTGGGGACTCCCGCTGGTTTTGATGACCCCCCTGGCTCTCAGGACCCCTCCCCAGCTTTGGTGACCCCCCCAGGGTTTTGGGGACCCCCCCCGGGGCTCGGGACCCCCGCCCACCTCCGGAGTTG
>NW_024508960.1:0-580 GCF_017590135.1 Pyrgilauda ruficollis | reverse complement strand
ACTTACGACCTCCTCATGTTGTTTTCTTACAATTTTTTTTTTCATTTGGAATTAATATTAACATAACTCTTCCAGCTTCATTTTCTGTTGCATCTTTAGATTCCTGATCTGTTAAATTATTTCTTCTTATTTCAGTGATCTTAACCTTATAGTGTCTTTAATGGGCACTACTGCTATCACCAGGTAATTTTGATGCTTCTAAAACTTCTCAAATGAGCCCCTTATGTACTAATCGTTTTCCTCTTGAATTAAGTAGTTCTCTTTCTTCTCAAATTTTTTCAAAGGTATGTACTACTCCAAAGGCATATCTTGAATCAGTATATATAGTATATTCTTGTGTGCTAAATATTCCAGTGCTCTTTTAGAGCATATAATTCACAGGTTTGAGCTGACCAGTTGATAGTAATTTACCTCTTTCAACAGTTTGCATGTTTGCGGGTTTGTTTATTTTTTTTCCCCATCAACTACTGCATATGCTGAATTTTCTACTTTTTCAAGGAGTTGTATTTCCGTTAGCTAACATAACTCCCAAAGGACTGTCTTGGGGTATCTCGCTAGTATGCTTTTATTCCCCCTTTTT
>NW_024508958.1:0-580 GCF_017590135.1 Pyrgilauda ruficollis | reverse complement strand
TCTCTCTTTTATCCTTTGATGTTTTTATTGATTTGCTTCTTGAAAAAAGGGTAGTTTATAAGCAAATGTACAGCAGTCCTGATTCCACAAAGAGTTAAAAAAGAAGATTTCAGTCTTCAGAATATTTTTTTAGTGGCATCATCAGTGTAGTGCTGGAAAGAGCTGATGGTGCAGTAATTACATAAATTATTTAACCTCTTTTCATGTGTTAGCTTTGACCTGGGTTTTTCTGGAGAAAATGGTCTGTAAGGAGAGGCAGAGTACCTGCCAGTGCTGTAAAATTGGCTCTGAATTATATTGCCAGATACAAAAATCAGATTGATCCCTTCACTGAGTCAGAGACCCCCCTGACGTGGTTAGTGTTCCACCACTGTGACTTGGCAGGTGATGAGGAATTAATGGGATTTCTGTTGTTAGGTGAGATCACAGGGGCCTGGTGACCCAAACTGGTTTTTCCTCCCCTCAGAGGGGGATGTGGGTGTGTGAGGGATGCAGGTGATGGACACTGGATGGGAGTGGTGAAGAGGTTCCTCATGGGACACTGCTCAGCCCTGCACTCTGAGCTGCTCAGTTCTCCAGG
>NW_024508957.1:0-580 GCF_017590135.1 Pyrgilauda ruficollis | reverse complement strand
GGATCTGCCTATCATGGTCTGTAAGGTGATCAAAGAATGATGAAATGGAAAAAGACATTGGTGACTTGCAAGTGTTACAAAACATTGCTTTTCTTTCAAGAGTACCAGCTGATTTCAAAACAGCCAGAGCTTTGCAGGTGGATGCCCGTTGTACAAGAGGAGTGCCAAAAGGATTGCTATCTAAATTGGGAAATTGGGCAGTAGCAACACAGGCAAGGATGAGTGACCCTGGTTATGTTCCAGATTGGACTGGAGTCACTTGGGCCTTGCCCCAGTGCCAGTGACTACAGATTGCCTCCCACAGAAGTCATCAGCTCTGTGCCTTCTGCACAGCCCGGGTTTGTAAATGCTTCCTGTCCCTGTGCTCTGCCTGTTCTGTTTCAGGCAAGGTATCAAAGAACAGAATTCTGCACACAATTGCCTCTGCATGTGCTTCCCTGGGACTCAGCATTTGTGGCAGTTCTGCTTTAGAGATTATAGATTTGGGCACAGACTCGTGGCACTGGTGGAATGCCAGTCCAGGGTCAGAGGAGAGGATGTGACAGAGATGATGTCTGTCTGCAGAAGGAGAGAAAAAAAA
>NW_024508956.1:0-580 GCF_017590135.1 Pyrgilauda ruficollis | reverse complement strand
CAAGGCCAGGCTGGATGGGACTTGGAGGGCAGGCAATGCACCCCCTGAGCAGCTGCACCCCACCAAAAGGGGATGCTTGAGAGGCAAAGATGAGCAAGATTCAATTCCTGAGGAGCAGCTAAATTCCCAGCAACATTTCTTGAACATTTATTTTGCTGAGGTTTGACATGAGCCATCCCCTTCCATCACATTATCAGGGACAACTGCCTTGCTGCAGGGAAATCACTGAGCCAGGCGTGGGAGAAGAGAGGATTAGGCAGGAGAAGGCTTGGGGTGTGATGAATGGGATTTACAGGCAAACCCTCACTCTGCCTCCATCCTTGAGAGGGGGCCACAGACAGAGCTGAACTCTTCTCTGCAGCACTTTGTCCTGGTGCTGGCTCCAGTCAAAAAGTGCAGGACCTCACCAGCCTCTCCTCTGTGCTTTGGGGTATGGACAAAACACTTTGAAGGTGCTCTGGGGTGGGATCTGTGGCTTTCTCCTGCCCTTGGGTGAAGGCACAACACTTGGGAAGCACAAAGGCTTGTCCCTTCTTCCACACAGGGTGGGAGCACACCAGCAGAGCTGTCCTCAGCTGAC
>NW_024508955.1:0-9321 GCF_017590135.1 Pyrgilauda ruficollis | reverse complement strand
TATTTTCTTCCACCAAGTTCCCCCTCCAAACATCTCTTCCCACCATGAGGCTTGAAGGATGGAATTCCATTTTTGGACTGGGACATGAGCCACCTTTTTGATCTCTGCTGCCAAACCCCTGATGGTTTCTCCGTAATCATCAATCTCAATGCAGCATTCTGACTCATTAAATTTTCCACACACTCCCCCTTCTTCGGCCAACAAATAGTCCAATGCTATTCGATTCTGATGCACAAAAGCCCGCACTTGAGTGTGCTGCTGGCTTAACAAGTCCAGGGCCTCCAAGGAGTGATTCGAGATTATCTCTACCACTGCTTGTAGTGTAATCAATCGGTTCAGTAGGTAAATCGGGGTCCTATATCCCCAGCTTCTGTCTTGAGCCCACATGGCTGGCCCATAATAATCTATTATTCTTTCTGCTGGCCACTCTTCCTCTCCCCATTTTTAGTCCCCTCCTGCCTTTGGAAATTGCAGTTTTAATTCTCTTTTTTCTCTGTTCAGGTTTTCATATAAGGGTGCTCCTAACAGGTTGCTCTTGGACTTTGGTAGTACAAAGAAGGAGGGTTGTATAATCCCTAAAGTACAGGATCCTTTCCATCTATGGGGTAGTTCACTGTAAGCTTTTTGTCCACAAATCTAATATATCCCCTTTGGGGCTTTCCATTGGTCATTTACAGCCTCAGGTTTTTCCCAGTAAATTCTTAGGATATCTAGGGATTGGTAAGGGTTAGCTCCAGGACTTTTATGCCAGCACAACTTCATCTGGTCATTCCATTCACAATTTTTCTCCTGTTTTAGGCTCCAGTATCCAGCAGGAGGTGTTGGCTGCCAAGTTCTAGTATTATTATTTGAATTTACTGCTAACGTAGACATGCAAGGGGTATACCCTACCACTTCAGTATATTTTTTTCCTTCCCTGCTGATGCAAACTGTACCAATTATTTGATGATTTAAAATCCACCCCTCAGGTCATTTCAATGTCTTGGAAATTTGAGTATGGTTCCATTTTAGAAATTGTTCTGGAGCTAGACTCTCACCCCTCCATGGCCATTTTTCAGCTGATTTTAATCCCCCACAAATCCAACAGTTGGATAACTAATTCTGTGGCAATTTCTTGCATTAGATCTACAAAAAGGTTCTTATTTGAAGTCAACAAATCCCAATCACTATACTGCTGTTCCAACTGTTTGTATTGTTCACTTAATTAATTTAACTTTTCATGTTCTACTCTTTTCTTTTTTCCTTCTAATTCTTGCTTCTTCAGTTTTTGAGTAATTTGTTTCATTCTGCTTTCTGGGTCCATTCCTTCTCTATCCTTTGCTAAACAAAAGAATTTTGCGTATCGTAAACAAATTAATTCATCACTATCTTTGAGAAAGTTGAGTAACACAGGCCTATCATTAGGAGAAACCTTTTGACCATATTTTAAATTTTCTCCAACCCAGTATAATTTGCCACCCATAGTGCACACCTTTAATTGGCTGTGATCATAGCACACTTTACTAACATAGGAATGGGCTATAAATACTGATTCCATCCTCCTCCCGATCCAGACAGTATGACTGCATTTGTCACAGACAGCGGGAACAATAGGCTCTGATCCTGCAGCTAGCTCGTGTATTATGTGGAGTTCAGGAGTGAGGCTTTTAAGGCCCATTGCTTGGGGTGCAATGATCAATACAGTGAAAATAATCCTCAAGGGGTTTAACTCTCTACCTCTCTCAAGGCCCCTTGGGTTGCATCCAAGGGCCGAGATGTCGATCTTCTTGGTAGCAGAGTTTATACCTTGGGATTTAGTCACTGATATCTTTTGTTTCATTGTTGCCTTTTGCCTCATGAGCCTTCAGTTCTTTATTTATCATGGTTGTGGCCTAATTCTTTGAATTTAGGCTAATTGGCCACTGAGTTCTGGGGATGTGCGACTACAATAGGGTTGGTGTGTGTGCCTCCCTTTCTTCCAGTGATGCTTAGCTTCTTGCCACTCTTTTGCTTTAATTTGATATTTGTCAGGTATCTAATTGCCCTTGTCACACTTTATTTTTTCTCACTTGGCCTTTGGTACTTCCTGCAAATCAATTCCTGCTCGTGTTCCGTGTACCCAGGTTTCCCACCAATCTTTATCACCTGATTTAATATATCCTTTCTTTACTGTAGCCTACAATGTTTTATCAGTTTCTTTTTCTATTTCTTTCTTACAGTTACAGCAGAGAGCACAAGGGATTTGTCCCCTTGGCAGGTTTGTATACCACAATTCTTGACACTCTATACACTTAACCCCATGGATAACACAGTTTGGAGTAGTACATTCTACCTCTCGTGAGTACAATTGGTTTTGCAGCTTAAGGTAGGAGCATTTTTGTGATATACATCAGTCTCTTTTTAACTTTATTTTCAGTTCTCCGGGGGTAGATGCAATTCTCCACTGAGATTCAGCAGGCGTCTCTGTTGGTGGTTCCGTTGGTCCTTTGATCCGCGACGTGTGGGTCCAGCCTTTTTCCGCAGTTTGGACAGCTGTATCGGTGGTCAGCAGAGTTAAATATGGACTTTCCCACCTAGGAGACAAACTTTGCTCTTTCCAGCTTTTAATTAGCACCCAGTCACCAGGTTTTATTCGATGTATGCTAAATCCTAGAGGAGCTGATTGAGCAATTACCTCTTTTTCCCTTAGTTCTAGGACATGTTGTCCCATCTTCTGGATGTATTTTTGAATAGTCATATCTGCTACAACTGCTGATGTTTGGGGTACTTCCTGGGAATAGGGCGTTCCATAAAGCATCTCATATGCAGAAAGCCCTGTATCTGCATTTGGAAGTGTTCTAATATTAAGTAATGCTAAAGGTAAACATTTTACCCATGACATTTGGGTCTCAATCATCAATTTTGTTAATTGCTGTTTTATAGTTTGGTTCATTCTTTCCACCCTCCCAGAGCTCTGGGGGTGCCAAGGGGTGTGATATTCCCAGGAAATACCCATGGCTTGTGTTACTCCTTTTATAATACTGGAAGTAAAGTGGGAGCCCTGATCAGAATCAATGGCCCTAATAACCCCAAATCTGGGTATAATTTGTTCCAACAATATTTTAATTACGAACTTAGCCGTGGCTCTGGCAGCCGGGTAGGCCTCCACCCAATGTGTTAGTTGATCTACTAATACTTACAAGTATTTCCATCTGCCTACCTTTGGTAACTCAGTATAATCCACCTGAACCCTCTCAAATGGTCAGTAGGCTATTTTTCTACCACCAGTTGGAGCTTGTCTCATTACCTTTTTGTTAATTTTTTGACAGGTCAAACATCCCTGGGTTATTTGTTTTGCTATCTCAAAGATTCCAATACATCCATAATATTTTAAAAAATGATCACACAAGGCTCTAGTTTCCCAGTGAGTACGCTGATGTAACTGGCTTAGAATCCTTCGAGCATAAGCCTTAGGTAAAATTTTTCTTCCATCTAGGAGTACCCATTTTCCCAGCTCTTTCTTAGCTTCTAATCTTTTTATAGCTTCCTCCTCTTGAGTACTATAGCTTTTTGGCAGTTCCTCTTGAATTTCTGCTATAGTGTTCAGCTGGATAGTCTCTTTTAGTTTAAAAGCTGCCTCCTTTGCAGCTTGATCAGCTGTGTTATTTCCTCTTACTAAATAGCTTGACCCTCGTTGGTGCCCTTTTATATGAACTACAGCTATCCTCTTAGGTCCTTTCAGGGCTTCAAGCACTCTAATTATTAACTCCTGATGGATCAGTTTTTTTCCTTGAGTGTTTATCAAACCTCTTTCCATCCAGATTTTTCCAAATGTATGTACAATTCCTAAGGCATATTTTGAGTCTGTATAAATAGTCTCCACCTTATCTTTTAAAAGTTCTAAAGCTCGGTATAAAGTGGATAATTCACAAGCTTGAGCTGACCAGCTAGAACTTATTTTTCCTCTTTCTATTACAGACATGTTTTCTTCTTCTACAATAGCATATCCTGAATTTCGTTTCCCTTCTATTACCTTTGATGAGCCATCGATAAAATATTTTTCTCCACTAGATAACTCTGTCTCACTTAAATCTGGTCTCACCTTTGTTTGTAATTCGATTAATTCTACACAATTAAGAGCTATCTCTCCAGTTGGCTCCCCATACAGAAATTGAGCAGGGTTTTGAGCAGGATTGACCTTAAGTTCCAGTTCAGGGGAATGTATCAAGATAGCTTCATACTTTAAAATCCTGCTATCGGTGAGCCACTTTTCTGATTTTTGATGCAATATGCTTCTAACATTGTGGGGGGTATATACTACTAGCGGAGCTCCAAATGTAACCTTCTTTGCTTCTTCTACCAGGAGAGCTGTTGCTACTATAGCTTGTAAACATATTGGCCATCCGCTACTAACAGGGTCTAGTAATTTTGAATAATACCCCACTGGCTTTCTGTCTCCTCCCCATTCCTGGGTAAGCACTCCATAAGCAGTTTGCTCAGCTGTATTTACAAATAATTGAAAAGGTTTATCTAAGTTAGGTAAGCTGAATACTGGGGCTTCAATTAGAGCATCTTTCAAACTCTTGAATTGTTTTTCATCTTCCTGGTTCCATTTTACTGTATTGACTGTTAGTTTTTCATACAAAAATTTTACCTTTTGACTATATCCATCTATCCATTGTCTACAGTATCCCAATAACCCTAACAGCTGTCGTACTTCCCTTTTGGTACTAGGGGAAGGTAGGCTCAGTATTCCTGATATTCTTTCAGGATCTAGTTTTTTTGTTCCTTTACTCAACCAGTGACCTAAGTATTTCACTTCTTCTTCAGCAAATTGTAACTTAGCCCTTGAAACCTTTGGGCCTTTCTCACCCAGGAAATTCAACAGTCTGATTGTTGCTTCTCTCACTTGATTCTGATTCTTTCCTGCAATTAATAGATCATCTACATATTGTATTAGTTTAGTTCCTTCTGGTCTTTCAAAATCTTGTGAAACTTTTTCTAAAGCCTGGCCAAAAAGATTTAGGGACTCCGTAAACCCTTGGGGTAAGACTGACCATCTTAATTGTCGTTTTCTCCCTGTGTCTGGATCTTGCCACTCAAAGGCAAAATAGTCTCTACATCCCTCCTCTAAGGGACAGGCCCAAAAGGCATCCTTCAAATCTACAACACTATACCAGGTATAGTCCGAGGAAATTTGACTTAGTAATGTGTAGGGGTTAGCCACCACAGGAAACCTGGTGGCTGTCCGTTGATTGACAGCCCTTAGGTCTTGGACTAGACGGTAACTGCCGTCACTTTTCTTCACAGGGATTATGGGGGTATTATGGGGGGACATTCATTCTTCTAACTTGCCCTGTCCTAAGAGTTCTTCAATTACTGGCTTCAGCCCTTGCCTCCCATCTAGTGGAATAGGGTATTGTTTCACCCTTATGGCAAATTCTGGGTTTACAATGGTGATTTTTAAGGGTTCAATATTTAATTTACCAATCTCCCCAGGAGTGGACCAGACATTAGAACGTATTTTATCCTCATCCTGGTCTGTCAATTTGTACAATTGCACCATTAATTGATCATTTTGGGGTTTTATACCAATCCCCAATGATAACATTAAATCCCTTCCCAACAAGTTACATTCTGCTTCTGAAACTAGTAATAGATCACTGATATCTAATTTTCTTTTCAATTCAATTAGTACTTGTTCAATAATGGGAACCTTAAAGGCCTCCCATTTTGCTCCAATTACCTGGGCTGTTTTCTGGCTGATTTTGCATCTCTTTGGCAATCTTTGCACTGTTGATCTTTCAGCCCCTGTATCTACTAAAAATGTAACTTCTTCACCTTGGGGACCTATTTTTAATTTTATCAAGGGCTCCTGTGATGTTCTGGTCCCTAATAAGTAGCACCCCTGACACCTCTAATCCTCTACAAACAGTTTTTGATCTGCCTTTGGCTTCTTGCAAACCCTTTTAACATGTCCTTCCATACCACAGTAAAAGCAGGTAGGTCTTTTAGAACCTTCACCTGTTATTTTTCTGGTGGTTTTTGCCTTTCCTGAATATGCACCCTCCTTCTGAACCTCCTTTACTGCTGCCACGAAAACCTTAGCTTGAACTTTCACCTTCTCTTCATCCCGTCGCACATAAACTTTCTGTGCTTCCCTTAACAATTCTTGCAAACCTCTCTCCTGCCAGCCATCTAACTTTTCAAGTTTCTTTCTAATATCTTCCCATGATTTTGCCACAAACTGAGTTTTGATTAATGCTTCTCCCACAGCTGTATCAGGATCCAATCCTGAATACATCTGTATACTCTTCCTTATTCTTTCTAACCAATCTATTGGTGACTCATATTTCCCCTGACGTTCACTCAGGGCCTTGCTAATATTTTGCCCTCTGGGGACTGCTTCTCGAATTCCCGGAATAATTATGTTCCTGAGATCCACCATATTCTGCCTATCCTGATCATTATTATGGTCCCAGTTAGGGGTTGCCAGGGGCCATTTCACTTCTCCTAGAGGTCCCTGCTGATGGTCTCTATCCCAAATTCTCATGCCAGCCTGTCTTATCAATTGCCTTTCTTCTGTTGTAAATAAAATACTTAAAATTGACTGAATCTCTATCCAGGTGTAAATGCTAGGTCCTAGAAACTGATCTAACCTTTCAGACACCCCCAGGGGATCTTCGAGTAACCTCCCCATTTCTTTTCTAAAAGCTCTTACATCCCCAGTGTTCAGGGGTGCTGACACATACCCAATGACTGGTCTCCCTTGATTTCCTACTAATGGTACTTCCCTTAATGGATACAACTGCCCCCCCCTTCTTTATTGCTATCCCCACAGCTTTCTGCTCATGCTCTTTCCTTGCTTCTCATTCTGTGTGCTGGTGGTGACTCTGGCACCAGGAGCAGAGCCACCAGGGCTTGTGGTTCAAGGGGGGCCAGATTAAGTGCCAGGGGTGCTGGATTAGGTACCAGGGGTGCTGGATTGGGTACCAGGGGTGCTGGATTAGGTGCGAGGGGTGGTGGATTGGGTGTTGACCCATAAGGGTTACAAGTGAGAGAGAAGATTGTCCCATATGTGTATGTCAGTATCGCATATCTTGAGAAGGACGGAAAAATTTGAAGCTAGTAATAAGAGAACTTATAAAAGATAAGACATTAGAACTTTATATGTCTTCTCATAATACCCCTATTCTCCTAGTAAAGAAGCCCAATAAAAACTATTTTTTTAAAGAAACCAAAGTTAAAAGCTACTATATAACTTTTGAATTTTCTGGGGGAAAAAGGATTAAAGGTATCAAAAGAGAAACTGTAATTTGAAGAACCTGAGGTAAAATATCTGAGACAATAAATAAAGGTAGCTGGAAACTCAACCACGAGAGAATTGCAGGAATTTTATCACTTCCCCCTTCCCTCTTCAAAGAGGGACATCAGAAAACTACTTGGATTATTGAGATATTGTAGATTATGGATTGAGGGATATACACAGGCAATAAAATTTTGTATGAAAAAAAAATTGACAAAGGGAGATGATATAAAATGGACCAAGGAAAATTATGTTAAATTAGAAAAGTGGAAGTTAAAACTAGCCTAAGTACCAGCTTTAAGCTTACCTTTGTTAGAAAAACCCTTTTCATTTATACATAAATGTAGAAAATGGAGTAGCTCATAAAATTTTAATTCAGGACTGGGGAGGAGTAAAAAGATTAGTAGCTTATTTATCAAAGATGTTAGACCCAGTAAGCCACAGCTGGCCATTATGTATTTAAGCTATAACAGCTACTGCAATCCTAGTGAAAAAAAAAGTTGTAAGCTTACTTTTGGAAGTAAACTAGTTGTGTGTACACCTTGTACAGTCTGAGGTGTGTTGAATCAAAGAAAAGAGAAAAAGATAAGGAAAGAAAAAGAAAGTAAGAAGAGAAGAAATGAGAAATTGAAGAAGGGAGAGGGGTGGTTAGCAGACTCTGGGATGTTGGAAGGTGGAGTGGCGATGTCTTGGTGCTGGAAGAGAACAGAAGTGTGAATGCAGTTTCTGCATGAAGGGCAGGGAAGGGTCTTAACACATGGTTGCTAGGAGATTGCTCAGTGCCAAACTGGGGTCTGGAAAAGGTTTAGCAGAACGGGCTCTCCTTGAAGGGGAAAGAGGATATGTTGACTAAGGAAAGAAAATGAATGTCAGGAGCACCTGGGGATGCCATGTTTGGGGTTGTCAAGGTTGCGAGGTGTTTGACTGCTCCTGTATGAGCGGTGGGGTCTCGGAGGCTGCAGCAAGGACCGATTCATGGAGGTGACCCAGCAGCAGTGCTGGGAGCAGATTACACAGGTTTGCTGGCCAGGTGCGGGCTGGCTCAGTGGCAGAACTGCCAGACTGTCGGGGTCCCAAGTCCAGGATGGCAGCATTTGCCCCAGCAAGTAGGTCGAAGGAGAGACAGATCCTCCCTTCCCACTTCCTTCCCTACTTCCCCTTTTCCTCCTAAAGCCAATTGAAAAAAGAAGGGGGGGGGGGGGGGGGCAGCACTAAAAGATAAAATCAAGGCAGAGATTGCTGACTTTCCAAACCTCACAAAGTGGTTTATTTTTTAAAAAGTAAGGGGTTTTTTTCAGTTTTGTTTGCTGTTTAAAAGAGGAGGCTTTTGTTCTGAGAAATGGGTCTGTAAGGCTAAAACAGTTAAATGGTGCCAAAAAAAGTAAAAAGCAATAGATGTGATACATCTCGTGTTAAAATCGGTCTGGCCTTTCTTGTTTAACTAATTGTAGCTCACAGAAAGAAGAATTTGCCTCCGTAGCTATTAGCACAGTTGGATACAAGAAGAGGCTGCTGTGGAGAAAGCTTTTAGCTAAACCGAGAAAGTTTGAAAAAAAAAAAAAAGCTAATGGTAAAAGTTAATGCAGTATTGACTTTCTTTTATTACTATGGTATTAAGAAGTCCTTTCCAGGTACTACTGGAACAGCAATCCGAACCATGGACAGAGGGTGAATTTATGCCAGCAAAATCAAAGGACTTGTGAAGAAACCTGAAGAATGGACATCTAAACCGGGTGATACCGAATTGACTTTCAAACGGGGACTGAGTGGTAATGATTTGGGAAAACCCAAATGATCCAAGAAATGTACAAAGAATGACACCTAATTAAGAAATAAGGCAAAGCTTACATCACTGGTTTCAAGCACTGCTTGAATGAAACATCTCCTTGGGGAGGAATACTTCAAACAGAAGGATCAGAACTGTTTTGGTCAGAGCTGTTATATTCTGACCTTAGCCTGTGAATTGTACAAGGAAGAAGGAGAATTACCATCTCCATCAGTACCATACTGTAAACTTTATTTGATTCATTCCAATACTGGACATGCTAGCTGGGTTA
>NW_024508954.1:0-580 GCF_017590135.1 Pyrgilauda ruficollis | reverse complement strand
CGGTTGGAACCGGTTAGAATTCACACAAGTAAAAAAACCCAGAAAAAACAGTGAAAAAAACAGTTAAAACCAGTTAAAACCAGCTGAAACCAGTTAGAAACCAGTTGGAAACCGGTTAGAAACCGGTTAAAACCAGTTAGAAACCGGTTAGAAACCAGTCAGGACCGGTTAGAACCAGTTACAATTGGTACAGGTAAAAAAACCCAGAAAAAACGGTGAAAAAACCAGTTAAAACCAGTAAAAATCCACATTAGAACCAGTTAGAAACCAGTCAGGACCGGTTGGAACCGGTTAGAATTCACACAGGTAAAAAAACCAGAAAAAACGGTGAAAAAATGATAAAAAATCAGTTAAAACCAGTTAAAACCGGTTAGAAACCAGTCAGGACCGGTTGGAACCAGTTAGAACTGGTACAGGTAAAAAAACCCAGAAAAAATGGTGAAAAAACCAGTTAAAACCAGTTAGAAACCAGTCAGGACCAGTTAAAACCGGTTAGAACCGGTTAGAATTCGTACAGGTAAAAAAAACCAGAAAAAACTGTGAAAAATGGTAAAAAACCAGTTAAAACCAGTTGGAAACC
>NW_024508953.1:0-580 GCF_017590135.1 Pyrgilauda ruficollis | reverse complement strand
TTTTTTTTTTTCCCCTGAAGCCAGCATTCACACCTATTGGTGGAATTGTTTTAACAGCTCTTTTCAGTGCTCCTGTCTCCCTGGCAGTATTTCCATCTCCCAGGGTTTAAGACTCCCCCCACAGCATCACCATGGCAGGCCCAACATCCAAAGTACCTCATTCCTTAAATGTACAGGCCACTGTTGTGCCACATTTTTGGGTGTGGCTACAACATCCATTCCTCCCTGGCTGCAGCCTGGACCTGTTTAACCCTGTGGCAGCTGATGATGGGCCTGCCAGCACACCAAGGGAGCAAACACTGCCTTTATCTTAAAATGGGAGAGAGAAATCTGCTAGGAAAACGATTCTGAGCTGCTTTCCTTGATGCCTAAGGATGAATTTCAGTATTTCTATACATGGGTAGAAGTGACAGATTTTGCCTGTTGTAGGATAATTTCCCCCAAAAAAGTTCAAAAGTCTTGCCAATAACTGCCTCCTACTATCTGGTGTTAACACAGGAGAGGAAGCAAAGGTTCCTCCACAATGTTGGAAAGGCAGAGTAGGGAGAACTCAGGTTTCACTGAATGTTGGATTGTTCTT
>NW_024508952.1:0-580 GCF_017590135.1 Pyrgilauda ruficollis | reverse complement strand
GCCAAGAGCAGAAAGGGGAAAGCCAAGTCTCAAAAGGGGAAAGCCGAGACTAAAAAGGGGAAAGCTGAGACTGAAAAGGGGAAAGCCAAGACTCAGAAGGGGAAAGCCAAGACTAAAAAGGGAAAAGCCAAGACTCAGAAGGGGAAAGCCAAGAAGAACAAGGCCCTGGTGCCCCGGCGCCGCGGTGCAGTTCGCAATCTGGACCCCCCCGTCCCCGCAGGACTTCGAGGGCGAGGCGCTGGTGGAGCTGTCGTTCTCCAAGAACGGGCAGGAGCTGGGCACGGCCTTCCAGGTGGCCAAGGGCGCGCTGGGCGAGCGGGCGCTGCTGCCCCACGTGCTGTGCAAGGGCTGCGCCGTGGAGCTCAACTTCGGGCAGCGCGCCGAGCCGCTGGCGCCCGTGCCCGACGGCTTCGTGTTCATCCACGAGATCCCCGCCCCCGACAGGGTCCGCACGCCCCCCGGGCCCAAGAGCACCGAGGAGTGCGAGGTGGGGGTCCGGGAAGGGGGTTTGGGGTGGGGGGGGTGGGAATGTGGGTGTGGGTCTGGTGGGAGTGCTGAGAGGGATCCAGTGGGAATCCTG
>NW_024508951.1:0-580 GCF_017590135.1 Pyrgilauda ruficollis | reverse complement strand
GGGGAGCCGTGAGGTGCGTAGTGCTTGAGGGGCTGTGGGGATCTGTGGCATTCCTGTGCGGCTGAGGGGCTCTCAGCTGTGAGGTGCGCGGCACTGACGGCTGCGGGATCCGTGAGGGGCTGTGGTGTGTGAGCTGTGCGGGGCTGTGGGTGTCTCTGGGGGTCTGCGAGGCGCTGTGCGGGGTCTGTGAGGGGCTGAGAGCGGAGGCGGCCTGAGGGGCTGTGAGGTGTGTAGGGCGGAGCGGCGGTGTCTGTGTGGGATCCGTGCGGGGCTTTAGGGAATGAGGTGCTTGGCGCTCGCGGCTCTGGCGCTCTCAGATGGATTTTCCTGCCCGGCGCGGCGCTGGGGCCGCCCGGACAGCGCGGGGTGCCCGGTGCCGGCGTGGGGCGATGCGTCCCGGGGCCCGAGAGCCTCGCCTGCCGTCGGTGCCAGCCGGGAGTCCCCGCCGCTCTGCCCCGCCGGCCCCCGGCTGGGGTCGAGGCTCGGCTGTGCCCCCGCCTGCTGCAACCGCTCGTGGAACTGGTGAGGAGCCAGAGGGTCCCGGCTGAGCCTGGCTGAGGCTCCCCGGGACCCTTCAGCA
>NW_024508950.1:0-581 GCF_017590135.1 Pyrgilauda ruficollis | reverse complement strand
CTGTCTTGGCATGGGGATCTGTAAAAATAGTAATCATGGAATAGATGGGTTTGGAGAGGACTTGAAATATCCCAGCCCAGCCTGGGGGCACTTTCCCCCCACTGCCTGCCCAGGGCTCTGCTGCCTGGAGCTGTCCCTGCCAGCAGCTGCTTCCCTGTGCTAAGGGCTGGGCCGTGCCAGTGCTGCCAGAGCCCAGCCCAGCCCTGGGGGCTCAGCTCTGCCCTGCAGACCCCTCCCAGCTCTGGCACTGCCCAGGGGCAGCTCTGGCTCTGCAGGCTCTGATGGCAACTTCAGAGCAACTCTGAGGAGGCTGGAAAAGTAAAACTGATGCTGCCTCTAAGGGGCCCTGTGCTGATTTCTGTCAGTGCCTGCTTTATTCAGATCTGAGACAAATTTTTTTATTTTTCTCAACTTTAAACGAGAGATAAATATCTATGGGCAATTACCAACCCATAGCAGTAGGTTAAAAAAGCAGGATTTTCCCTTTCATGCAGCTCCTGCCTCACTCTGCTCCCTGTATAATTTACTTGGAAATGTTCTGGACTTAAGTGCCATGCTGGGAGCAATCCTGAACAGTGCAG
>NW_024508949.1:0-581 GCF_017590135.1 Pyrgilauda ruficollis | reverse complement strand
AGCCTTGGCTGCAGCAACCATGAGATGATGGAATTAAAGCTCCTGAGAGGAGGAAGCACAGCAGAAAGCAGGATCACAGTGTTTGACTCCAGGAAGGCAGACTGATCACTTCAAGGATCATTTTAGCATAGTCCAAGGGAATAAGGTCCTGGAGGGAAGAGGCACTTGAGAAAGCTGGTTAATATTCAGGAATAACCTGCTGCAATTTCAAGAGCAGTCCATCACAGCAAGGAAGAAATCAATAAAAAAAGGCCAGACCTATGTGGCTGAAAAATTATTATCTATTTAAAGACAAAAAGGAGGCATTCAGAAGGTGGATGCAAAGATGAGTAATCTGGGACTAAGTGGAAAATTAAAAAGGAACTAAAATTATGCAAATACTCAGAAAGGATAGATAAGATTATTTAAGTAATTCTAAAACTAATTAGCTTAATACTTTATTTTGGGTATATTAATAGAAATCCTGATGTAGGATCAAATAAGGTATTAAAGGAAAAGAATTAATAATAATTAGAATGGCTTTCTAGACATTTTTTCTTCTAAAATTTGGCTCCTTTTTCTGACAAAGACAGAACTGATTG
>NW_024508948.1:0-581 GCF_017590135.1 Pyrgilauda ruficollis | reverse complement strand
TGAGGGTTGGAGGAAGAGATGGCCTGATGCCTGAGAGAACGCGGTGTTCATGCACCTCCCCCTCAGCTGTACAGATGTTTGAAGTTCACTGGTGAATCTCCTTGTCCTGGCAACACACATCAGTTTTCTGTGGGCAGACATTTTCTGTGGGCAGACATTTCCACTTGACTGCCTGATGTCCTGACATGAACAAATGTTGGGCTGTTTGGCAGGATCCATAAACCAGATGTTACCTCAGCTGCTCACTGTTCAGGGTGTTGCCTGTTAGGTGTGCTTGTGAGGGATGTCACCCCCATAGGGCACAGAATCAGGCAGAAGCCAGTGATTAAGCTCTGAGCTGGAGAAATGGGGGTCACATCCTACTGCTCTCCCCTGTTGCATCTTTGGCCACTTGTTTTCCCATGGCAAAGTCGAGTGATCTTTCATAACCTGCTGTCTTCAAAAGAGCAGAGTGTTGATTTGGCTGTGGTTGAACTGCAATTTAACTTTTCTCACAAGTAATGTCTTTCAAAGAATGCTTGTTATGATGTAAAGTCATATTACTCTCTGCTGTGCTGCTGTTAAGAAGATGTGAGTTGGAG
>NW_024508947.1:0-581 GCF_017590135.1 Pyrgilauda ruficollis | reverse complement strand
ATTCCCCAAACTGAACATCACAAGTAGCCTCTCCTGGTCCAGTACTTTTTTATAAAAAATATAAAATTTATATATAAAATTCCAAAGGGCAGAAAAGTAGACGAAGAGAAGAGAAAAGAAGTATTATGACTATTTCTTCATTTTCAGAATTTATATTACTTATAAAACTTCCTTTTACATATTCTATATGGTGTATACATTTCATAGAAGACAAAAAATGGAGAGCATGGAAAATAATTTTATTAGCTGATTTTTCTGTTTAGAAAACTATCATTGCTCTTAGTAGAATAATTTTTATAAAGCATGAAATTATTGTCTCTAGATTGTCAATAAATAATTTATTGTAATTTATTCTGGTTTTATAGTCCAAAACTCTTCAACTCCTCAGCTTAACAAGTTTCACTTCTGATAAGAACACTAATATAGTACTTTCCAACTCTGATAAAAATGTTATTACAATGTTTTACAGTATTTTGCAAGATGTGATCCTTAATTATAATTCAAATCTAGTCTCAGCCTTATCAGACAGGGAAAACTAGCAATTAGAAAGACAAAGGTCAAAAATAGACATGCTCACAGTC
>NW_024508946.1:0-581 GCF_017590135.1 Pyrgilauda ruficollis | reverse complement strand
AAAAACATGATTAAGCCTTAAGCCTCTCAACCTTTAAAATCACCAAACTCCTGAAAACTCTGCTTCTGTTCTTTGCTTTCTGTTGGTTTATGCAATATTTTAATTAAGGTTGTCTGGAGCTCTCTTTCTCTCAATCTTACCCCACACCAGCTCCTGAGCTCAGCTCAAACTCTTGTTATCAAACTTTTAATCACACATTTTTAGTTTGAAGACATTCTCATCTTACCTGAGCCATCAGATGCTTTAAAAGTCAGCCATGCTTGGGGGTTGGTTGAGATCTTGTCATTTATTGTGTCTTATTTCTTCCTACTGTGGAATGAACCTACATCTGTTTTCCATTTGCCTGTGTTTTTTTATTTATGAGCATTTTTATTTGGTAAGTAGGGCTCCTATTTTTGTAATAACACAAATAAGAAAATTTTATTGCTTCATCCAAAGAAGCCAGTAAAGTTGAGGTGAGAAAGGAAGTTTGAGAACATCAACCAAAATACTTCCTAGAACTAAAGTGGTCGAAATTAAGCATGGTGTTAGGATCAACAACTTTAGAACATTATATAAAAGTGTAAAGTATCATTTCCAAG
>NW_024508945.1:0-581 GCF_017590135.1 Pyrgilauda ruficollis | reverse complement strand
GCGCCAAGATACAAATAGGGCAGGCTCGTTTACCTCCCGCGGGGGGGCGAAAAAGGGGGGAGACTCCCAACAGAGCTTGCCTGATGCCACAGGTTCACCGGACTTGACCCATTCTCCTTTAACTTGTCATACCCAGGCTATACCTAGACCCATTTTGACGACATTCTCCAAAATTTCTCCCTTCAGGTTGCAGCTGACCAAGTCTTTACATCTGCGCAACTCAAGTTTCCACCTTGTCTCGGTGTGCCCTGAAGTGACAGGTACTTGGAGTCGGATCAGATGTAAGTACATCGTGGTCGGAGACACCAAATACACACCATTTGACATCAACATTGTCCCAGGTCTCATAACATCAGGCCTGGGGCAATTGTCTCTCGGACTTTACTGTATTCGCCCTCCCACCTTTTTGCCTCAGGGACAAGTCGTGGCACAAGCCATTCCTGTCCCTGAGTTGACCTGGGACCCAGAGCTGCCAAAACCCCGACAACAGAAAGCTTTACCTGCGGTAGCCTGGGCCCAGGTCTTAGGCAGAGAAAAACCATGAATCACCTGCGGCTTGCAAAAAGGTGGGGACCAAAAGC
>NW_024508944.1:0-9356 GCF_017590135.1 Pyrgilauda ruficollis | reverse complement strand
AAACAAAAAGCACGATACAACACTCAGCTTTTAAAAATATACTCTATGCAAATTGTGTTCATAAGAGATCTTATTAACAATAGAGGAATAAAATACTTAAAGCACAACACTTGAATCACTGAACATTGCTTTAATTTGTGCAAGCTCAAACCAGTTGAAATCAGCAGTGTAGAATTATTTAAATTGACAGTTAAATATGTTAGTCAGTTTTCCTTTCTGTTCTATGGTGGTGCTCTGTTGAGATTGGCGACCTCAGCTTCTCAGGAGAAAATCCTGGCAAAAGGATTTTTCAGAAAATATCATAGCTACACTGCTCTTAACCAGGATTACAGAAAATAAATACTCATTATCAAATTTTCCTTTTAGATAAATGAATTGGTGGATGTTCGTGATGTCAGCATTGGAGCCTGGTTTGAAGCCCACATAGAAAATGTCACTCAAGCAACAGAAGGACATAACAATGGCAAAGCTTAAGTAAAGACTGGCAATTCTTACAAAAGGATTAATGGAAACTTAAGATCATTCTAGAGAGAATACAAATTATTTGGGCAGTAGACCATCCACATCTTACTCAGGCTGCATGGACACTGATGAAGAAGCTATCTATCATATCGAGTATGATGAGTAATTGTTTCTGATATTATTTTGAGGACATCATATATTATGATTTGGTGCGTATAAACAAAGAATTTTGTTGAAGAAACTTGGAATCAAAGAGAACAAGTTCAATACTGCAACCAAGGAAAGAAATATTAAAAAGCCATAATGTCTTTCAGTCAGATATTATGAATATTCTGAGATAATGAGGGATTTTTACATTTATTCACAGATTCCTGTGAAGTATTAACTTTATCTTGACTTTATGAAACTCAAAATCCCTATCACTATGGAAAGGAAACTATGCATTGCTTTTTTTATTTACTTGTTTTTCTATGTAAAGTATAAGTTAATATTTTCTTTAAAAACTACTTTGCTCATATTTAGTTCCTTCAATTGATGTCTAAGCAAGTATTTCATGGGAGCAAATTTTGTTGCATGAATTGCTTCAATTTTGTTCTAAAAGTAATATTTATGTATGAGATGACTGGTCTGCATTTCATGTAGAGGTTTCTTGTCGACAGTCTGGTGATGGGGAACACAAAACCAGTTCTGAGCTGGAATGAAGGTACAAAGGGATTTTTTATTTTTGTTTTTATTTTTCAAATCTGCAGTACAAGCAAATTTCAGAACCTATGACACATACGCTAGAGTAGAGGCTTTGTGCCGTAAACTCAATAGGATTTGCAGGGATTTCTCATCACCAGCTTTTGCACTGATGCATTCACATAAATTGAATCCTAGGTTTTTTTAATCATGCCTTAATTTGCTGAAGCAGCCAACTAAGCTTATAAACCAATGGCATCAATGAGAATTTTTTATTACAGACATCAACCAAAAAAATCCCACTTCAGCATGCGAGATTAAAGGTAAAGGAACATATGTTTACTTTACACAGCAGCATATTCAGTATTAGTCTTGTTGAAAAGAAATTCAATTAAAGATGTGAAAAATTTTAAGTATCAATTTCAAGTTTCATTGTTTTAATAATTACAATTTAAACTTGTTTTGCTAGGAAAAATAACAAGAATGTTGAAGACTCAAGCTGAACAATTTTTAGCTGGTCTTGGCAATACTACATACAACTTTTCCTTATATACATACCTTAGAAGATAACTTTTGTCTGAATGTGGAATTGAAATGCAGTTTTATATTTGCAAACATCAATTTTTTTACCAGCAGATATGTTTATCCACATACATACACACACAAAATAGATACCTGCAGTGTTGAAAGCAAAAATTTGCTTTAAAAATTATTGTAATACTTAAATTCAGAAGTTTCACACAACTTCAGTCACCCTGTCTCATTACAGTTGGACTACATGATAGTTGCAGGTTCCTTTTAACTGAACTATTTTAAAATAAATAAATAAATAGTCTCTAAAATGACAGTTATACATCATGGTATGCTTTCAAAGACCTGGTTCTAAGATCAGATAATGGTGTAATATCACAGAAGTATTTAATTGAACAAAGGGCCAAAAACTGAGAGAGCATATTCATAATTATTGGAGTTAAATTATGTTATTTCCTTTTGTAAATAGAGATTTGAGGGAAAGGAGAATGTACAACCCCCCCCCCCCCCCCCGAATTGCTATAAATTTGAAACTAAGGCGCTCTCAGGCAAAAAAATATGGGAGTAGGAAATAACAGTTCTTTAATAGGGAAGAAAATAAAAGGATAAAATAAACAATGCAGTAAACTAAAACAACACTGACAAAGTCAAAACACAACCTGACACCCTTTTGGTCTGGGTGTTGGTAGCAGTCCAATTGGATATGTGGCTGCAGTTCTCCTGGAGTGTCAGGTGTGGTTCTGCTGGAGCAGGGATCCTGTAGAAAAGGGTGTAGTCTTCCTCTGAAGATCCAGTGGAAGAAGAAGCCGCTGTCCCTCTGGGAAATCCAGTGGAGAAGCCGTGCTGGTGTTCAAGAATCTCCAGATTATATCTAGGTGGAATGCTTGGCTCTTCCTTCTGGGCAGAGCATCTCACAATGGGATGCTATAGTTCTTATCAGTCATACAGTGACATTCAATAGCCTATTATGAGCAGATGTCTGTCCGTCCGTCCCCCACCCTCCTGAGGAAGGATTGGGTGTGGAAGAGCAACCAAGAAGGCTTCAGCTGAAGGACAAGTCTCTTGTAATGTTTTGAGATGGAATTGGGAACATGGATTAGGACCTGCTCTTTGTTTCTGAGACTTCATGTTATGGCAAAGACCATTTGATACTCAGCTGTTGTGGCAGGTCCAAAAAGGGGCCTGTGTGCATGTAGGTGGGGGGGCTGTAACAAACATTCATTTTCTTTTAGTTTTCTTTCTGTTTACGCCTTGAACTGACTACTCAGGGATGTTTATTCAGGGGATACTGGAAAGCTATCCACCCTTGATCTCAACATGGAGCCCTCCGCTGTCATAAATCTAGTTCTTTGGACCAAGCTTCCTAGTACAAGTCTATTTCTTCCAGCTGTCTTCAAACCCAAAAGATCCCATGGGTTTCAAATTAAGTGAAGATCTAGAGCTGGGGTTTTTTTTCCTTCCTTCTCGCCCCCCCCCCCCCCCCCAAGTTGTCACATTAGTATTTTCACTGGTCACTGGTCAATTCAAGTGCAAGTTGAATGTTGTCCGGCATGATATATCTCGCACCTCTGTAGTTGAGAACCTTAATCAGCTTTACTTATACTATAGCATGATTGTCATTTGCTGGGGGGTGAGAAAAGACCATGCTAAGAGGTCCTACCAACCTCCTTGTCGGTATTGAAAAGCTGCTATTAGCTGCCACCACCACCATCAAGCTTTTCTTTCGCCTGGCTGAACAAGCCTAGTTCCCCAGCCTCTCCTCATAAAGCATATTTTGATGGCCATCTTGCCAGCCTTCCACTGGGCTAACTACAGCTTGTCAACATCTTCCTTGCATTGAGGGACCTAAACCACACATAATAATCTAGATATGACCTAACAAGCACTGAGTCAAGGGAAATAATCACTCAATCTATTGCCTATGCTCCTGATGACACAACCCGGGATGCTGTTGGCCTTCTTTGCTGCCAGGGCACACTGCTAGATCATTTTCAGCTTGCTGTCTACCAGGATCCCCAGGTCCTTTTCTGCAGAGCTGCTACCCAGCCAGTCACTCTGAAGACTGTATTGTCACAGGGGGACATAGTGGGTTGACCCTAGCCAACAGTCAAGTACCCACACAGCTGCTCACTCATTCCTGTCTCCCACAGGATGGGGAAAAAGTAGAAGGAAGGCAAGAAAACTTGTGCATCGAGATACAGTTTAAAACGTAAAACAAAAGCTGCGTGCACAAGCCAAGCAAAAAGAGGAACTCATCCACTAATTCCCATTAGCAAGCAGATATCCAGCCACTTCTTGGTCAGCTGTCCCAGGAGTGTCTCCTCCTAACTGCTTGCACACACCCAACCCACTTGCTGTGAGAGCAGAGTGAGAAACAGGCAGCCTTGATGCTGCGCAATTCCTACATGTAACTTCTGTTGTCTCATGAGGATCACCACAGGATTTTAAAAGAAAGTAAATAAATTAGAAAACCCCTTTACTAACCATATGTGTATCTAATAATATTTTATAATTCAGTTTTTTACTGACATGGATTCTTTAGTGAAAGTGAGAAAACTGAAAGATTTTACAGTATTTTTTTTAGTTCTTGAACATTTTTAAGAGTATGGTTTTCTTCTCTTGTATTAGCTTGATTTACATAACCCTGCATATTCCCATTTTCTGCTACCTTAGTTACATACTCATCTTGTAGATTTGAGTGTAGGTTTTAATTTAACATTTTGGTCATTCATATCAATAACATTTAAATATAGGATGAAATTTTACATGGAATAAGTAGCACTACTTAAAGTGAATCTATTTTCTCTGTGCTTATTTTTGTTTGTTATTTAGAATAAGTGAAGGGGAAGGAGAGAAAAGTCTAGATGCTGAAGGTCATAGGATGGAAGAGATACTTTTTTTGTGGAATTGCAGTATTAGATATATCTGAGGTCAGAAGGTTACTATAAAAGTACAATTTATTCCTTACATGATATATAAGCCAGGCCTGTTAGTCTCACTTCACTGCCTGGTAAAATAATGGAAAATATTATTCTGGGAAGTATTGAAAAACACCTGGAGGACAACACAGTCATTGGTCACAGCCAGCATGGCTTCATGAGGGGAGAGTCCTGCTTGCTAGACCTGATTTCCTTCTGCAACTGGGCAAACCCTACCAGTTGATCAAGGGAAGTCAGTGTCTTGGTTTGAAAAGACAGGTGTCTGCTAAGGAAGGTAGAAGCCTCCCCTGAATGTAAAATGTAAACCCCCTTCCTCCCAATTATTATAATTTTGAAATTAAAAGGCTCTCAGGCAAAGATATGGGAATAGGAATAACAGTTCTTTACTAGGAAAACTATAAATACAAATGTAATAGTACAAACATGAACAAAAGACCACTGACAGAGTCAGAATACAACCTGACACCCTGTGGGTCAGGGTGTTGGTAGCAGTCCGATTGGATGGTGGCTGCAGTCCTCCTGCAGTGACAGGTGTGGTTCTGTTGAAGCAGTGATCCTGTAGAATGGTGGGGTTTTCCTGTGAAGGTCCAGTAGTGGTATAGATGGGCCTGGTCTCCCTCTGGGAATCCAGTGGAGAAGACAGCTACTCCTCTGGGAATCCAGTGGGAAAAAGGCTGTCCTGGTATCCCAAAATCTCAGATTATACCCAGGATGGAATGCTTGGCTCCTCCCCCTGGGTGGAGCATCTCACAATAGGATAATGTAATTTTATCAGTCATGCAGTGACACTCAATGGGCCATTAACAGCAGATGTATCCCCAGAGGGAGGATTGGTTTGTGGAAGAGATAAAGAAAACTTCCCAATTGACAGAAGATAACTGCCACACCTCTATCAGATGGCAAGTCGAATACACACATTATCTTGCTATCTAGGACAGTCAGTTGATGGAATTTTTTTGGACTTCAGCAAAGTTTTTGATACTGTCTCTCACACGATCCTTATGGACAAAATGTCGAGCCCCCAACTGGATAACTAGGTTATGCAATCAGTGAGCAACTGGCTCAGGGGTCAGGCAAAAAGAGTTATAGTGAATGGGGTGACTTTAGACTGGTGTCCAGTCACTAGTGGGGTTCCACAGGGCTCCATCCTCAGCCCTGTGCTCTTCAACATCTTCATTAATGACTTGGATGCAGGACTTGAAGGAATACTAAGTAAGTTTGCCGACAACACTAAATTGGGAGGAGCTGTCAACTCCCTCAAGGACAGAGAGGTCCTGCAGAGGGACTTCAACAAATTAGAGAGAGGGGCAATCACCAGCCATATGAAGTTTAACAAGGGAAAGTGATGGATTCTGCAGCTGGGATGGGGTAACCCTGGCTGTCAATACAGACTGTGCAATGAGAGAGTGGAGAGCAGCGCTGTGGAAAGGAACCTGGGGGTCCTGGGTGATGGCAAGTTGAATATGAGTCAGCAGTGCTCTGGCAGCCAGGAGGGCCAACCGTGTCCTGGGGTGCATCAGGCACAGCATTGCCAGCTGGTCAAGGGAGGTGATTGTACCACTCTACTCCGCACTGGTGCGGCCTCACCTTGAGTATTGTGTGCAGTTTTGGGCACCGCAACATGAAAAAGGCATTAAGCCATTAGAGAGCATCCAAATGAGGGCAACAAGGATGGTGAAGGGTCTGGAGGGGAAGGCTTACAAGGAGTGGCTGAGGTCACTTGGTTTGTTCAGCCCAGAGAAGAGGAGACTAAGGGGAGACCTCATTGCAGTCTTCAACATCCTCATGAGGGGAAGCAGAGATACAGGTACCAATCTCTTCACTCTCATGACCAGTGACAGGACTCGAAGAAATGGCATGAAACTGAGTCAGAGGAGGTTTAGGTTGGATATCAGGACAAGGTTCTTTATCCAGAGATTGGTTGAGGGCTGAAGCAGGCTCCCCAGGGAAGTGATCACAGCACCAAGCCTGTCCGAGTTTAAGAAGTGTTTGGACAATAATCTCAGGCATACAGTGTGATTCTTGGGGTGTCCTGCATAGGGCCAGGAGTTGGACTCGATAATCCTTGTGGGTCCCTTTCAACTCAGCATATTCTATGATTCTATGATTCTTATGTTCAACCTGTCATGTTGGGTATGGACAAATATGAATGCTAGCTGCTTCTTTTCTGTGTCCCACTGAATATAAAAATTACTGTGCTTTAGCCTATTGAATGGATTCCTTAGATCATGCTTAAGGCAAGTGGTAACAATTGCAAAAGTCTCTGAATCTGGTAGTCTTTTAATAATGAGACTTCTTGCATGTTGGGCAGAAATTGTGAGACCTAGAAGGGGAAAATATATTCAGTTGGCACCCTTTTGCCCTCATATCTATAAAGCTATAGTACCCCACTGTGAAAAGTTGTAGAATAAAT
This sequence comes from Pyrgilauda ruficollis, assembly GCF_017590135.1. Taxonomy (NCBI): domain Eukaryota; kingdom Metazoa; phylum Chordata; class Aves; order Passeriformes; family Passeridae; genus Pyrgilauda; species Pyrgilauda ruficollis. Next base: position 2,330 of record NW_024508944.1, on the reverse strand, counting down.
AGACATGGACAAGTCGCAAACAGAGTGGGTTTTGCAGTTCATAGGACTGTCCTTGGGTTTTATCCTTGATCCAGCTTCTGTATAACAGTATTGATTTAGGCTGAAACAAAATGCATGTATTGATTATTCAAGTAGACTGGCTTTTTTAGTTTCATAAGGTAAATGGTTGAAAGGTTACATGTGGGGTTTTTTCTAAGGAAAATATTGCAATTATACTTTCCTCAAACCATGTCACTTTGAATATTTCCTTTTTTGTAAATTAGGATTTTTTTCCTTAAATTGATAATACAATCTGAGATCAGATGTATGTCTGTGTTGGATGAGAGGAAGGTAAAAAATTACTAACTTCTCATATAATGACTTCAGGACTTACTTGGAATTCAGAGAAAAGCATGCAGTAATAAGGATGAATATTGTTCCTTTACAGTTCTCCTGTGGTATGGAAGTCCAGAAATCAAGCACATATGAGTGAAAAGAAGGGCTCTGGCTCCCAAGTGTGCATTGTTTCTTAAGTTTCTGAATAAACTCCTGTAAGGCAAGAATTGTAAAAACAAAAATCACTTTCAAAAGCCTGATTGTTTGGCAGTTGGATGTCCCATTCTAGAATTTGCATGACTTCCAAGAACTTTTTTCTGTGACCATCTGAAAAAATAATTAATTTCAAAAGAAACTGTGTCCTCACAACAGACCTTCAGATATGCACTTTGAAGCAGCATCCATTAGAGAGGTATGTAAAAGGCCTTTTGAAGCATCGCATATCTTGTGAAAACATGAAGTCAAATCTTCTTTCCAACATTCTACATATAGATGCAGAAAACTGGATTCTGAGAGGGAGAGTCTCACCCATTTTCAAGCTATCTGTTCCTCCAAAAGAATGTTTCTCAATTTAAGTCTCTGAGCAGGCAGTAACAGAAGAAACTCTGTGATAACTGCCTTCTTTTTTCTTTTCTGGAGAGTAGCTATCTTCTCTTCTGTCTATAAAATGGGATATTTTGGGTGCCTAGCTTTGATATATGACTTTATACATGCTGCCCAGCAATCTTATTTTTTTAGATACTTTTCATTGGATGTGTCTCAGAACGAGGATGGAATAGCTGTTAGGGATAAAAATGCTAGAAGTGAATCAGTAATACATTGTGAAAGATTCTTTCCAGAGTTCTTACTGGGATAAGAAAGATGGCACAGAACTGAATCTGGGGCAATGTAACTCAGTGATGAGTAACTCTCATGTAGCAGAAATTCTATAAATCACACTTGTTTAAATAATTTGCTTGATAATGACATAAGAATCTTCTCAATGTATATTGGTTATTTTTCTAGCCACACTTACATATACTGTTTACAGTTACTTTTCAGTATTTTTTCTACTGTATGCATAAACGACATTTCTACTTTGTTTTTATCTTTAGTATTCTGAAGTTTAAGTCCTGTTTCAATTTTGGAGTTAAACTGGTTCTCCCTCTACTATATTGTTGAGAGTTTTTTGCAGGACAATCGACACCTACAGCATACGCACAATCCAGCCTTCATACAAACTGAGTAAGGTCACCATGCCCTTGAAAGACACGAATGGAGAAGAACATGCTCGAAAGCAGACAGTCCAGGATGCAAAGGCAGACAAGAAAACCACAGCGAGATGCCTGAAGAAGGAAGATTAACTAAAATTAACTGATATATTAAAATGCATGCGTAAGAAGGATTTAACCAATCATGTATTAGCTTGAGGAGTGAACAATAGAAAACAGTATAAGTATAGCTTGCTTTTTGTAATAAATCGGCTTCACTTGATCATATTGATCATGTTGTGATGTTCGGTTAATGATCCTCTGCAATATTTTGGTGCCCGAACAAGAGGGACCCGAAGACGGCTATTTCACTGCTGTGCAGAGGTTCAGTGACAGCCTTTGGGAGGTGGAGAAGCCGGTTGAAAGTATCCTCGCTGCCCCGGCAAGAAGAAAAGGTGAATAAAGGAGCTCCAAGTGAAGAAGAATTGATCTCGCCCTGATCAGGTGAGCAGCCAGGGAGGAATGGGGTTGGACCATGAAAGAGATGGGGTCCAGAAACTCCTCCAACATATTCTCTCTAAGAGAGGACAGAAATATGATGCTTCCACTCTGAAGGGACTTATTTACTGGGCATGGGAACGAAACCTCATACCAGGAGTGCAGGTCGCTTTTGAGGTATCGACATAGGAAGCTGTGGGCAGCATGTTGTGGGACTGTATTGCTTCGGGAGGACATGAGGCTAAAGAGGCATCTAAATATCCTACCCTGTGGAAAAACATCGTAGAGGTATTATGGGCAATGAAGGCGGAAAAGAAAGCCGCTGCA
>NW_024508943.1:0-581 GCF_017590135.1 Pyrgilauda ruficollis | reverse complement strand
ATATATATATATGGAAAGAGAGTTGGATGTCCATGGAGACATGATAATATTTTTTGTATTTGGCCTTACAACTTGGCCTCACCTCTAAAAAAAATAAATTGTAATATGAAGAGGGTAAAAATTTACCTGTGTTTTCCTGCTATAGACAATTTCTTATGAAACTCCCAAATTACATTTAAAATAGGGTTAGCATGTATTTGTTTGTAGCAGGGGTGGGGCATTTGTAGGTTCGTTTTGTTTTGTTGGCACTGATGGGCCATGGAAATGATTGAAAATATCCTCATGAAGACAGCATCAGCCATTAATTATTTCTGATGTGGCATTCAGCAAACCCGAGGAAAGTGTTAGTTTTCTTTAAACACCTAATTTCGGAAACAGTTACGCAGCACAGTTCATTAGACAAAACAGGTCAAGACACAAGTTTTTCCTCTACTACAGCAAGGTGGAAATGAGATGTGTTGTCCTCTCTAAGTGTCTGGTTATTCTCACCCCTGCACCTGCACACACTTCTTGTGTTTGTAGACTGATCATCTCCAAACATATCTAAAGCATGTAGGATAAAACACCTCAAAAGGGTGTAC
>NW_024508942.1:0-581 GCF_017590135.1 Pyrgilauda ruficollis | reverse complement strand
CAGAAACCAAGAAATCTGTTCTTTTTCTGAGCTCTCTCCTATGAAAATAAGAGAATTCTTCCCATGAAGAGCATCCAAGTTGCTGCCAGGGAACGAAGCTGGAGCTGGCAGCAATAAATCCGCTGGCCCAGCTTATCTCAGAGGAGCAGAGCAGCAGCACTGCCCTGGCATGCTGAAGGCAGGCTGGGAATGCACATCCACCTGCAGCCGGGATGTTCTGGGAGTGGTTCCACCATCTCCTGGGGCAGGGTCTGGCTGCGGCTCAGCCAAACCCAGATTTGTCCGTGGGGATGGATGAAACCAGCCCTAGTAGGTTGGGAGATTCCAGAGGGTGAATTATAAAATGTTCCAATCCTGCGGATAAGGCACAGCAATAAAATTTCTTTTAAAAATAAAATAAATGAAGGAATGAGCAATTGCAGCAGGGGGAGGGCGGGGAGGGAGCTGGGCTGAGGAGGGGGGACTGCAGCAGGCACTGCTGGGCAAAAATCACCTCAATTCAGGTTTGGGGGCGTTTTTATTCCTCTCCATGCCAGAGGTGTCTTTAGAGCCCCAAGGGAGAGGAATAAATCCTGTGGGAA
>NW_024508941.1:0-581 GCF_017590135.1 Pyrgilauda ruficollis | reverse complement strand
CCTAAACCATCCCAAGGTTCAGTGGTTGATACTGGAGGACTCGGGAGTGCAGGTGGGAGGCTGAGGATCTCACAGGAGACTCAGCCCCAGGGACTGGAGATGTTTCATAACAGCTCCTCCTTGAATAATTCCTGGGAAGGAAAACAGTCTTTAAAATAAATGAGGCAGATAACTCAGCCGGGAGGACACGGGAAGGAGAGCCAGGAATGGCTGGAGAAACCCTGGCTGTGGTGAGGAGCAAGGAGCTGGGTCAGCGTGGAGAGGAGGAGGCTGAGCAGGGCCCTGGTGGATCCTGCAGGGTGGAAGTGGCTGCAGGGAGAGAAGAGGCAGAAATTAGTCTGTGTGACACTGCTAGATGTGCTCCTGTCTGGCAGGGACAGGAAGAATGGCCTTACAAGGCAGCGAGGAAGAGCTCAGTAATAAAGATAATGAGAAAAGGATGTATTTACATGCATATCATGAGGCAGGGGGGATAAAGGTCTCTGAGTGCGCTGGAGTTTCAGAAAAGCCAGAGAAAAGCTGCTAATGAGAGTGGTGTAGTTGATCCTGACATGGGGCAGGAGCCTCTGAGGTCCCAAAAG
>NW_024508940.1:0-581 GCF_017590135.1 Pyrgilauda ruficollis | reverse complement strand
AAAAAAAAAACCACAATTTTTTCTACTTGCAGGCTTTGAAAAAAATAGATATATACATTTACCTAATATATATAACTAATGGATTAGAACCTCCCAACCAGTTTTCTTCATCTGGGACCCCACACACCTTGTGGTGTCACAAACGTGTATGACCAGGGGAGCAGTGGCTGTGGTGGATTGTGCTCACGATTTAGCATTTACTTTAGAAGGAAAACTTGGAGAGATAACAGAAAAAAAAAATAAAATACCAAACCTAGCAACTGTATTCTCAGAAGGAAAGGAACAAGGCACAGGATTGTTCTGTCAATACTAAGGAATTCATTTAATCCTGCCAACTAAACAATGGAAAAGCAGAAAGCATTCCTGGGTAAATGAGAACCAATTTTGCTCTTCCAATAGGGAATTTTAAAACAACATAGAGGCTCTACAGCATTTGTACAGCTGTCCCACGGCCACTTCCCACCACTGATGGACAGCAGCTTCCACTCCCATCCTGGGAGCACTCAGGGTGGAAAGCAGACACAGTAATGAACATGGGCACAGGAAATAAAATGCCATTCAATGGTTTTGTTTCCCCTTCA
>NW_024508939.1:0-581 GCF_017590135.1 Pyrgilauda ruficollis | reverse complement strand
CCAAAGCTATTAGTGCAGCAGCTGAATGATTGTAATGTTTGTGAGTCTCCTCTGCTGCTCCTGTTGACCACCCCACAGCACAGTGCAGTCCTGGATCACGGCTCTGATGAGAGCTTTGGGTCACTCTGCTGCTTTAAACCTGGCCAGCACTGATCAGCTGAGGGAGCCTTGAGGTCACAGGTGCCACTGAGAGACCTGCTGGGAGAGGAAGGGAGTGTCCCAGGGGACAAGTGTCACTGCTGCCAGAACAGGGAGCTCCACCTGCTGCTATGTGAGTTGGCAGAACGAGACTGGATGTAGTGGAGTGAGTTAGGTTGTGTGAGGGGTGCTGCCCTGCCCGGAGCAGGAAAGGGCATTAATTCACTAGGAGTGAATAATCTGAGATCCTGTGTGTGCCTGTGGTACTTGGCTGCTTGGCTTTTGAGGCTGATTTGTTTTCTAGAAGCAATAGGCCAACAAATGCAAAATTCAGTCTTGCCAAAAGTTATTTCTTTTTGGTAAAATGAGCAGCTGCATCAGTCGCCCTGTGTATCCCAAGTGACCAGGCTCCCACGTGTAGGTGCACAGTTTGTGGTGATTGG
>NW_024508938.1:0-581 GCF_017590135.1 Pyrgilauda ruficollis | reverse complement strand
GTGCCAGTGTCAATCCATGACAACTATTAATGAAATTGCTGATTCTCTTTCACTCATTTTCCTGAGTAAAATGGTGTGTATTTTAAGGTGTCTAGTCTTTCTCAGGCTTTCAGCCTGAGACAGGAAGAAGCCGAGTATCAAAACTACAAGCCTTATAATTAATTCATACTCTACTAATAACAGTTTAAAACAAGTTAAGGTAATCAGGGAATATTCATACCACACAGCATTTTGGAACACCATGTGACACCCTGGATTCTGTGTATAGCCAGAACAGAAAGCAGGATGCAAACTCCTGCTGGTGCCCATTAGTGGTCTAGGTTCCTAACTTCAGCTGTGTAATCTTACACCCTCAAAGCAGTAAGCAATCTTAACTGTAGGTGCTACAGCCACTTCCACAAGTAATGTTTTGAAGGTCTAAGAATAACAGGTATCAGAACCATCTCTCTGATGTGTAGCTCACCAAATTTTGCACACAAGTTAAATTTGTTTTTTTCTGTGACATTTTAAATACATAGTAATCTAGTGTGAAAATTCCAGTTTGACTTGTCAAATGTCCTTTATATAAATATATATAAATA
>NW_024508937.1:0-581 GCF_017590135.1 Pyrgilauda ruficollis | reverse complement strand
TCCCTTTTATATCAAATTTATATCAAACCCCTTTTATATCCAGTTTATTTTATATCAAACCTTTTATATCCAATTTATTTTATATTAAATTCTTTTGTACCAAATTTATTTTATATCAAATCCCTTTTATATCCATTTTATATCAAATCCTTTTATACAAAATTTATAGCAAATTATTTTATAGAAAATCATTTTTGTCTCCAATTCATTTTATATCAAATCCCTTTTATACCTAAATTATTTTTATATCAAATTTACTTTATATCAGATCCCTTTTATACCAAATTTATTTATATCAGAATGTCTTACAGAAAATCCCTTTTATATCCAATTTATTTTATATCAAATTTAATTTAAACCAAATCCCTCTGATACGAAATTCATTTTGTACAGGATCTTTTATACCAAATGTAATCTATCAAATACCAAATTTATTTTATATCAAACCCTTTTATATCAAATTTATTTTATAACAATCACTTTTATCCCAAACTCCATTGCACACCGAGCCCGTTCCATCCTGGGATGTGTCCCGGGGTGTCCTGGGGGGGTCCGGGGGGGCTCCCGGGGGTCTTGGGGTG
>NW_024508936.1:0-581 GCF_017590135.1 Pyrgilauda ruficollis | reverse complement strand
CCCTTGGCCTTCTTGGCCACCGGGGCATGCTGCTGACTCATGTCCAGTCGGCTGTCACCAGCACCTCCAGGTCCCTTTCCAGCCACACCATCCCCATCCAATAATGTTGCAGGGGATTGTTGTGGCCAAAATGCAGGACTCAGCACCTGGATTTATTAAATGTCATCTTATTGGACTCTGCCCATCTATCCAACCATTCCAGGTCTCTCTGCAGAGCCCTCCTACCTTCCAGCAGATCAGCACATGCTCCCAGTTTAAGGTCATCTGCAAATTTACTAATGAAAGACTCAATCCCCTCATCCCTGTCAAGTTCTGTTGGTATTAAAGGTATTTAAAGGTATTAAACAAATCTGGCCCCAGCACAGACCCCTGAGGACGCCACTGGTGACTGGCCCCAGCTGGATGCAGCACCGTTTACCACCATCCTCTGGGCTGGCCATCCAGCCAGTTCCTAACCCAGCAAAGAGTGCTCCTGTCCAAGCTGTGGGCTGCCAGCTTTTCCAGGAGTGTGCTGTGGGAGGCAGTGTCAAAGGCTCTGCTGAGGTCAAATATTGAACATCCACAGCTTTTCCTGCATCCAC
>NW_024508935.1:0-581 GCF_017590135.1 Pyrgilauda ruficollis | reverse complement strand
GGGATTTCCGCATTCCCGGATTTTTAAGCGGGTGGGGATGTTTGGATTCCTGCTGCGGAGAGGAAAGGCGCGGCCGGCTGAGCGCCGCTGCTCCGTTTCGCGGCCTTTTCCCTCCTTTGGACAATTTGAATTTTGCTAATTTTAATTTAATCATTTCAAATTGAGCGTTGATAATTTGAATTTAAGCAGTTTTAATTTCCAGACCTTTTGATCACTTGGGTTTTCCCCGGGAATGTTTTATCCTCCTCGGGGTCAAAACCTCCGGGCGAGCTCGGCTTAATTCCGGCTTTAATTCCGGCTTTAATTCCGTCTTTAATTCCTTTTAAAATTCCTTTTTTATTTCATTTTTTCCCCATAATTTTCGCTGTAAAAGCAGAAATCCCTGCTGGCTTCTCCTCCCGCCGGGAATTTTGGAGATTTTCCCCCTCTGAGCCGATTTTCCAGCGTTTCCAGCCCTTTTTTTTATTAAACCCGCAGGTCAGAGAGAGAAAAATCCCCGGCTCCAAAATCTGGGAAAACTTTTGGGAATATCCTGCCCGAATGCCACCTGTGATTTGCTTGAAAATAATAAAATTAAAATT
>NW_024508934.1:0-581 GCF_017590135.1 Pyrgilauda ruficollis | reverse complement strand
TGGCTGATTTCAGCACAGTTGCTGAGGCAGCTTTATGAGTTTTGTCCTTATCTGGGAAGTCGTGCCGAGTGTCCTTGTGGCTGTCACTCCTGCATCCTTGGTGTCCCCTCTGAGCAGGAGCTCCTTCTCCCCGGGCTTTGTGCACCTGCCCCGGGCTCTGACATCGCTGGTGCCTCTCAAGCCCCAGGCCTCAGCCAGGCCATTCTCCCGACAAGGAACTGATGTCCCCGACCCCTGGCCATCAGAGGCAGCCCGTGTGACAGCGGGCAGGCTCCGGGCCCCGATTGTCCGGCTGTGCCCTCAGGCAGCGCCAGCAGAGCAGCGCCCGCAGCGCCCGCCTGCAGCGGGCCCGGCGTTTCCTGGGGGGAGCCGGCTGCTCCCTCAGGGCCTGGGCTCCCGCCTGGGGAGCTGAGGGGCCTGCGGGGCAGCAGGGGCTGTGCAGGGCAGGGCCCTGGCTCTGTGCCCCTGCTGCCTTCACCTGCTCAGCCAAGGCAGGAGAAGCTGCTGCCGTGGCCGAGTCCTGGGGAGCAGCGTCAGGGTCCTGCAGGAGCTGTGGGTACTTGGGGTTGATCCAAATGGTG
>NW_024508933.1:0-9607 GCF_017590135.1 Pyrgilauda ruficollis | reverse complement strand
ATTTGGGGACATTGTGGACATTTGGGACATGGAGGGTTTGGTGACATTGGTGGGATTTGGGGACCTTGGGGACATTGGTGGCACTGGGGACTTTGGTGGCATTGGTGACATTGGGGGGATCTGGGGACATTGGGGACATTTGGGACATTTGGGGACCTTGGTGACCTTGGTGACACTGGGGGATCTGGGGACCTTGGGGACATTTGGGACATTTGGGGACCTTGGTGACATTGGTGGCACTGGGGACTTTGGTGGCATTGGTGACATTGGGGGGATCTGGGGACATTGGGGACACTTTGGGGACATTTGGGGACTTTGGTGACTTTGGTGACACTGGGGGATCAGGGGACCTTGGTGACATTGGTGACATTGGAGGGATTTGGGGACATTGGGGACTTTGGGGACCTTGGTGGCATTGGGGGATCTGGGGACCTTGGTGGCACCGGTGTCCCCGTGTCCCCAGGCCAGCCCCCGGCCGTGCCGCGTCACATCCCCACCGTGGGGGACCCCGAGGTGTCCCCGAGGCCGCGGTGGCCGCGCCGGGCGCTGTCCCCAGCCGGGGCCACCCGCCGGGGCCACCTCCCCCCCCCGGGGTGTCACCCCCCGGCGTCAGTGCCACCCCCCAGGGCAGTGCCACCCTCAGTGTCACCCGCGCTGTCACCCAGATCAGTGTCATCCCCCAGTGCCACCTCCTGGGGTAGTGTCACCTTCTGTCACCTCCTGTCACCCCCCAGTGCCACCCCCATGTCAGTGTCACCTCTCAGTGTCACCTCCTGTCACCCCCCAGTGTCACCCCTGGTCAATGTCACTTTCTGTCACCTCCTGGGGCAGTGCCACCCCCCATGTCAGTGTCACCCCCCCCCCCCACCTCCTGTCACCTCCCAGTGTCACCTCCAGCTCAGTGTCACCTCCTGTCACCTCCCAGTGTCACCCAGTGGGACAGGGCCACCCCCAGGGCAGTGTCACCTCCTGTCACCTCCCAGTGTCACCTCCAGCTCAGTGTCACCTCCCGGTGTCACCTCCTAGGTCACCTCCTGGGGACAGTGTCACCTCCTGGTGTCACCTCCCAGGCCATTGTCACCTCCCCAGTCATTGTCACCTCAGCATGGTGGCACCCAGGGGATGACGTCACCCCCGGTGTCACTGTCACCCCCGGTGTCACTGTCACCCCCAGGAGGTGGCACCCACAGGATGACGTCACCCCCGGTGTCATTGTCACCCCCGGTGTCACTGTCACCCCCAGGTCGCTGCCACTCCCGAGGCCGTCGTCCCCCGGCGCGATGACGTCACCCAACGGCGTGCTGGCACTGTCACCTGACCCGATGACGTCACCCAACGGGGTGGTGCCGCTGTCACCTGACCCGATGACGTCACCCGGCGGGTTGGTGGCACCGCCGAGGTCACCGACGTCACCCCCGGGGCCACCGCGGCTCTGGGGACAGAGGGCGGCGCTGGAGGCCAGCGCCAGGGGCAGTGTCACCCCCCCTTGGGGACATTGTCACAGTGTCACCCACCTGGGGACAGTGTCAGTGTCACCGTGTCACCTCGCTGGGGACAGTGTCACCTCCCCCTGGTCAGTGCCACCATGTCACCCCCCCCGGGACATTGTCACTGCCAGGGCAGTGTCACCATGTCACCGTGTCACCTCCCCTTGGGGACATTGTCACCCCGCTAGGGACAGTGTCACCCCCTTGGGTCATTGTCACCTCCCCCTGGGGACATTGTCACCCCCTGGGTCAGTGCCACAGTGTCACCGTGTCACGTCCCTGGGGACAGTGTCACTGTGTCACCGCGTCACCTCCCCCTGGGGCAGTGTCACCCCCCCTTGGGGACATTGTCACAGTGTCACCCACCTGGAGACAGTGTCAGTGTCACCGTGTCACCCCCCTGGGGACAGTCACCTGTCACTGTGTCACTGTGTCACCTCCCTGGGGACAATGTCAGTGTCACCGTGTCACCCCCCTGGGGACAGTGTCACCTCCCCCTGGTCAGTGCCACCATGTCACTGTGTCACCCCCCCTGGGTCAGTGTCACTGTGTCACGGTGTCACCCCCCTGGGGACAGTCACCTGTCACTGTGTCACTGTGTCACCTCCCCCTGGTCAGTGCCCTGGGGACATTGTCACCTCCCCCTGGGGCAGTGTCACCTCCCCCTGGGGGCAGTGTCACCTCCCCCTGGGGCAGTGTCACCTCCCCTGGGGACATTGTCACTGTGTCACATCCCCTGAGGACAGTGTCACTGCCAGGTCCCTGTCACCTCCCCCTGGGGACATTGTCACCTCCCCTGATGCCATTGTCACCTCAGGGATCGATGTCACCCACTGGCACAGTGTCACCTTGAGGGCCATTGTCACCTCCCTGGTCACTGTCACCCATGATGTCATTGTCACCCCAAGGCCATTGTCACTCTGAGGCCACCACTCCCCCAAGCTCCTTGTCCCCTGTCACCCTCATTGTCACCTGTCCCCCCTCACTGTCATCTCAAGGTCGTTGTCACCTCCCTGCTCACTGTCACCTCCAGGGCCACCACTCCCCAGTGCTCCTTGTCCCCTGTCCCCCTCACTGTCCCCTGCCACCCTCACTGTCCCCTGTCCCCCTCACTGTCCCTGTCCCCCCTCACTGTCCCTGTCACCCTCACTGTCCCCTGTCCCCCTCACTGTCCCCTGTCCCCCCTCACTGTCCCTGTCCCCCTCACTGTCCCTGTCCCCCCAGGCCCCGCCCCCCGCGGCCGCTGTCCCCTCGCGGTGACACCAGCGAGGACGACGACGAGGCCGGCGCGGCGGGGCGGGTGACGGTGACACCGCGGGGACGTTACTTCGGCTACGCCCGCACCGTGGTGGCCCCGGCGCTGGCCCTGTCCCCGCTGTCCCCTTGTCCCCGCATCCGGCAGCTGGACGGGGCCGACGACGGCGCCCGGGGGACAGCGGGGACAGAGGGGACAGCGGGGACAGGGCCACCCCCCGCCGAGGTGCCACCGCCCCCCGAGGGGCTGCCACCCGACATCGTGGACTTTGTCCTGCGCGGTGTCACCGGCCACGGGGACAGCAACGGGGACACGGCCACCAACGGGGACACGGCTGCCACCAACGGGGACACGGCTGTCACCAACGGGGACATGGCTGCCACCAACGGGGACATGGCTGCCACCAACGGGGACATGGCTGTCACCAATGGGGACACGGCCGCCACCAACGGCGCCTGGCAGGGACAGCGGCTTGGGGACATCGGTCAAGGCCACCGGCTTGGGGACATCAGGCAGGGCCACCAGCTCGGGGACATTGATCAAAGCCACCAGCTCGGGGACATCGCTGAGTGCCACCGGCTTGGGGACATCAGGCAGGGACAGCGGCTTGGGGACATTGATCAAGGCCACCGGCTCGGGGACATCAGTCAAAGCCACCAGCTCGGGGACATCGCTCAGGGCCACCAGCTTGGAAACGCCCAAGGCCACCACCTCGGGGACATCGGTCAAGGCCACCACCTCGGGGACATCGGGCAGGGCCAGCAGCTCAGTGACGTCATCCAGGGCCACCGCCTTGGGGACATCGGTCAAGGCCACCAGCTTGGGGACATCGGTCAAGGCCACCACCACGTCAGGAACGCGCAGGGCCACCACCCTGGGGACATCGGTCAAGGCCACCACCCTGGGGACATCGGTCAAGGCCACCACCCTGGGGACATGGGCCAGGGCCAGCGGCAGCTTGGGGACATCTCTCAGGGCCACCAGCTGGGTGCCACCGCCCCCAACGGCCACGGGGACGCCCTGGGGACACCTTGGGGACATCCCAAGCGGCCGGGGGAGGGGACGGGGCCGGGGACGAAGAGACCGCGGCTGGAGCTGGACACGGGGGACAGCGGGTGAGGACATGGGGACAATGGGGACATTTGGGGACACTGGGGACACTGGGGACATTGGGGGACATTGGGGACAATGGGGACACTGGGGGACATTGGGGACACTGGGGGACATTGGGGACAGTGGCACATTGGGGACAATGGGGACATTGGGGACATCAGGGACACTGGGGGACATTGGGGACAGTGGCACATTGGGGACAATGGGGACATTGGGGACATCAGGGACACTGGGGGACATTGGGGACAGTGGCACATTGGGGACCATGGGGACATTGGGGACATCAGGGACACTGGGGGACATTGGGGACATTGGGGACATTGGGGGACATTGGGGACAATGGGGACACTGGGGGACATTGGGGACAGTGGCACATTGGGGACCATGGGGACATTGGGGACATCAGGGACACTGGGGGACATTGGGGACAGTGGGGACACTGGGGACATCAGGGACACTGGGGACATCAAGGACACTGGGGGACATTGGGGACACCTGGGGACAGTGGGGACAGTGGCACATTGGGGACATCAGGGACATTGGGAACGTTGGGGACAGGAGGACACGGGGACATTTGGGAGCATTTGGGGACACTGGGGACACTTGGGGACATTGGGGAAGGTGGGGACACTTGGGGACATTGGGGACACCATGGACAGTTTGGGGCACAGGGATGGCTTGGGGACACTGGGGACAGCAAGGTCCCAGTCGGTGTCACCTGTCCCTGTCAGTGTCACCTGTCGGGGTCACTGTCACCTGTCCCCATGGCTGTCACCTGTCCCTGTCTGTGTCACCTGTCAGTGTCACCTGTCCCTGTCAGTGTCACCTGTCCCCTCTGGTGACATCTCTCCTGTGCTGTCCCCATTGATGGTGTCACCTGTCCCTGTCCCCATTGGTGTCACCAGTCCCCATTGATGGTGTCACCTGTCCCCTCTGGTGACATTTGATGATGTCACCTGTCCCCATGGCTGTCACCTGTCGGGGTCACTGTCACCTGTCGGGGTCACTGTCACCTGTCGGGGTCACTGTCACCTGTCGGGGTCACTGTCACCTGTCGGGGTCACTGTCACCTGTCGGGGTCACTGTCACCTGTCGGGGTCACTGTCACCTGTCCCCATCGCTGTCACCTGTCCCTGTCCCCTCTGGTGACGTTTCCTGTGCTGTCCTCTCCCTGTCATTGTCACCTGTCCCCTCTGGTGACATTTGATGATGTCACCTGTCCCCACTGATGATGTCACCTGTCCCCATTGATGATGTCACCTGTCCCCACTGATGATGTCACCTGTCCCTGTCCCCTCCCCCCAGGCTGAAGGAGGAGCCGGAGGAGCTGATGAGCGACAGCTGCGGGTGAGCCCCGAAACCGCCCGAAATCACCCCAAAAACCACCCAGAAATCATCCCAAAATCATCCCAAAATCACCCCAGAAATCATCCCAAAATCACCCCAAAAACCACCCAAAAACCATCCCACAATGATCCCGAAACCGCCCCAAATCACCCCAAAAATTATCCAAAAATCATCCCAAAATGATCCAAATACTGCCCCAAAACTGCCCCAAATCACCCCAAAATTATCCCAAAAATCACCCCAAAAATTATCCCAAAATCACCCCAAAAATTATCCCCAAACTGCCCCAAATCACCCCAAAATTATCCCAAAAATCACCCCAAAAATTATCCCAAAATCACCCCAAACTGCCCCAAATTCACCCTAGAAATTATCCAAAAATCATCCCAAAATCATCCCAAAACTGCCCCAAAATCAGCCCAAAAATCACCCTAAAACTGCCCCAAATTCACCTAAAAATGTTGCAAAATCACCAAAAATCACCCCAAAATCATCCCAAAACTGTTCCAAAAATCACCCCAAAAATTATCCCAAAATCACCCCAAAAAAGTTCCCAAAATCCCCCAAAACTCATCAAATCCACCCAAAATCCTCCCAAAATCCTCCAAAACCTCCTCAAATTCCACCAAAATCCCCCAAAATCTCCCAAATTTTCCCAAAATCCCCCCAAATTCCTTCCTAAAGTGTTCCAAAATCCTCCCAAACCTCCCCAAATTCCCTCCAAAAGCCCCCAAAATTGATCAAATCCCCCAAATTTCCCCAAATTCACCAAAATCCCCCCAAAAATTCCTCCCAAAATTTCCCCAATATCATCCAAAATTCCCCCCCAAATTCCTCAAATCCACCCCAAATTCCCTCCCAAAATTCCATTTTCCCCAAAACCATCCAAAATTTACCCAAAATCCCCCCAAATTCCCCAAAAGAATCCAAAATTTTCACAAATCCCCCCAAAATTCACCCAAAAATCCCCAAATTCCAAAAAAATTCCCTAAAATTCCCTAAACTCCTCAAAAATTTTCCACAAAATTCCCAAAAATTGCCCCAAAATTCACCAAAAATCCCCCCAAAACTCCTCAAAATCCGCCCAAATTCCCCCAGAAATTCCCCCAAATCCTCCCAAAAATCCCCAAAATCTCCTAAATTTCCCCAAAAATCCCCCCAAAACTCCTCAAAATCCGCCCAAATTCCCCCAGAAATTCCCCCAAATCCTCCCAAAAATCCCCAAAATCTCCTAAATTTCCCCAAAAATCCCCCCAAAACTCCTCAAAATCCACCCAAAATTGCCCAAATTCCCCCAAATTTCCCCAAAAATCCTCAAAATTCCCCAAATTTCCCCAAAAATCCCTCCAAAACTCCTCAAAATCCACAAAAATTGCCCAAAATCCCCCAAAATTTTCCCCAAAATCCCCCCAAAAATCCTCAAAATTCCCCACATCCCCCCAAAAATCCCCCAAATCCCCCAAATTTCCCCAAATGCCCCGGGGCTCTGACGCTGCCCCTCCCCCAGGTCCCCGCCCGGTGACGTCACCGCGGAGCCGCCCTGGGCCGCCTGCGCAGGTGGGGGAGGGGCGGGGCCGTTTGGGGAGAATCTGGGGGGTTTTGGTCAATTTGGGGGGACTTGGGGGGATTTTGGGTTGATTTTGGGTTAATTTTGGGGGGATTTTGGGTTAATTTTGAGGGATTTTGGGTTCTGTCTTGGGGGATTTTGGGGGATTTTGGGTTAATTTTGGGGCATTTTGGGTTAATTTTGGGGCATTTTGGGTTAATTTGGGGGGATTTTGGGCGATTCTTGGGTTAATTTTGATCAGTTTTGGGGGGATTTGGGGGGATTTGGGTTAATTTGGGGGGATTTTTTGAGATTTTGGGATATTTTGGGGTAATTGGAGGGCATTTTGGGGAAATTTGGGGGGATTTTGGGCGATTCTAGGGTTAATTTTGATCAGTTTTGGGGGGATTTGGGGGGATTTTGGGGAAATTTTGGGGAATTTGGGAGATTTTGGGTTAATTTTGGGGGATTTGGGAACTTTAGGTTAATTTGGGGGATTTTTGGGGATAATTTTGGCTGATTTGGGGATATTTGGGGGATTTTGGGGAAATTTGGAGAATTTGGGGGGATTTTGGGTTAATTTGGTTTAATTTTGGGGGATTTGGGGAAATTTTGGGTTGATTTTGGGGGATTTTGGGATAATTGGGGGTTGGTTTTGGGGAGATTTTGGGGTAATTTGGGGGATTTTGGGAGATTTTGGGGGATTTTGGGACTTTTTGTTAAGTTTGGGAGATTTTGGTTAATTTGGGTGGATTTTGGGGGATTTTGGGAGATTTTGGGGGATTTTGGGACTTTATAGATTTTGGTTAATTTGGGTGGATTTGGGGGGATTTTGGGAGATTTCTGAGTGAATTTGGGGTTAATTTGGGATATTTTGGGGTGATTTTGGGCTATTTTGGTTAATTTGGGTTAATTTTGGGTTAATTTGCATTAATTTTGGGTTAATTTGGGTTGATTTTGGGTTAATTTCCTTTAATTTTGGGTTAATTTGGTCAATTTTAGGTTAATTTGTGTTAATGTCATTTAATTTGGGGTTAAATTTGGGTTAATTTTGGGTTAATTGGAGTTAATTTCATTTAATTTTGGGTTAATTTGTACGAATTTCATTTAATTTGGGGTTAAATTTGGGTTAATTTCGGTTAATTGAGTTAATTTCAGTGAAATTTCTGGTAATTTGTGTTAATTTCAGTTCAATTTGTTTAATTTTGGTTAATTTTGGGTTAATTTGTGTCAATTTCGGTTAATTTTAGGTTAATTTGTGTTAATTTGGGTTAAATTTGGGTTAATTTTGGGTTAATTTTGCGTTAATTTGTGTCAATTTTGGGTTAATTTTGCGTTAATTTGTGTCAATTTCGGTTAATTTTAGGTTAATTTGTGTTAATTTGGGTTAAATTTGGGTTAATTTGGGTTAAGTTTGGTTAACTTTGGGTTAATTTGAGTCAATTTGTGTTAATTTTGGGTTAATTTCTGTTAATTTGGGTTAATATGTGTTAATTTTGGGTTAATTCGTGTCCATTTTGGTTCATTTTGGGTTAATTTGTGTTAATTTGGGTTAATTTTGGGTTAATTTGGGTTAATTTTAGTTCATTTTGGGTTAATTTGTGTAAATTTTGATTAATTTTGGGTTAATTTGGGTTAAGTTTGGTTAACTTTGGGTTAATTTGAGTCAATTTGTGTTAATTTTGGGTTAATTTCTGTTAATTTGGGTTAATATATGTTAATTTTGGGTTAATTCGTGTCCATTTTGGTTCATTTTGGGTTAATTTGTGTTAATTTGGGTTAATTTTGGGTTAATTTGGGTTAATTTTAGTTCATTTTGGGTTAATTTGGGTTAATTTTGGGTTAATTTGGGTTAATTTTAGTTCATTTTGGGTTAATTTGGGTTAATTTGTGTTAATTTGGGTTAATTTTGGGTCAATTTGTGTTAATTTTGGTTAATTTTGGGTTAATTTGGGTTAATTTTGGTTAACTTTGGGTTAATTTGAGTCAATTTGGGTTTAATTTGGGTTGGTTATACTGGTTAGACTGGTTAGACTGGTTATACTGGTTAGACTGGGTTATACTGGTCTGTACTGGTTACACTGGGAGATCAGCTCCGAGGAGGACGGGCTGAGGGTGACGGCGCCCAGCCTCGAGGGTACTGGTTATACTGGTTTATTCTGGGTTATACTGGTTATACTGGTTAGACTGGTTAGACTGGTTATACTGGGTTATACTGGTTAGACTGGTTAGACTGGTTAGACTGGTTAGACTGGTTAGACTGGTTAGACTGGTTAGACTGGTTAGACTGGTTAGACTGGTTAGACTGGTTAGACTGGTTAGACTGGTTAGACTGGTTAGACTGGTTAGACTGGTTAGACTGGTTAGACTGGTTAGACTGGGAGGGACTGGTTATACTGGTTAGACTGGGAGGGACTGGTTATACTGGTTATACTGGGAGATCAGCTCCGAGGAGGACGGGCTGAGGGTGACGGCCACCACGCTGGAAGGTACTGGTTAGACTGGTTAGACTGGTTAGACTGGTTAGACTGGTTAGACTGGGAGGGACTGGTTATACTGGTTAGACTGGGAGGGACTGGTTATACTGGTTATACTGGGAGATCAGCTCCGAGGAGGACGGGCTGAGGGTGACGGCCACCACGCTGGAAGGTACTGGTTAGACTGGTTAGACTGGTTAGACTGGTTAGACTGGTTATACTGGGAGGGACTGGTTACACTGGGAGGGACTGGTTAGACTGGTTTGTACTGGGAGGGACTGGTTTGTACTGGTTATACTGGGTTATACTGGGAGATCAGCTCCGAGGAGGACGGGCTGAGGGTGACGGCCACCACGCTGGAAGGTACTGGTTAGACTGGTTA
>NW_024508932.1:0-581 GCF_017590135.1 Pyrgilauda ruficollis | reverse complement strand
CCAGGGATGGCCATTGTCTCTTTATTCATGATATTTGGAACCCACAATATAGTAGAGTGGGATTCAGCATTAGATATGGTTTCCCTCTCAACTTTATGCCAACATAAATACTTGGAAGAAACGGAATTATGAGTGCTGAATACTTTTCTTTTACAGGGTGTCATTGCAACCAAAGTCACGCAACAGAACACCTGCTACATTTCCATCATGAACAGAAGCGAGATGCCCCTCTTTGATAACCTGGCCCACCTGGCACAAGAGAGCAGGGTAAGATGCCAAAGGAGTTCCAGGTTCCTGGTTCTGGGGATCATCAGTCCATGTCTTCATGTGCTTCTTCTTTCTGGGCACGATCAGGTTGAGTCTTGTGGCAGAGTTTCCTTTCACTCAACAGTCATGCTGATTAGGAATTTGTTGTAGGAATGCTTTTCCAAAATAAAGGGGTAGCATTATTCCCACCCCACTTTCCTGCAAGATGCAGAGCTGTACAGCCTGCTGGGCAATCCCATTCTTTATGATGCCTTCCAGTGCTTTTTTTGTGCTGCCATGTCCCCTCCAGTTCCATTCAGCTGGACTCCCTGAGA
>NW_024508931.1:0-581 GCF_017590135.1 Pyrgilauda ruficollis | reverse complement strand
GGAAAAGAGGAAAAAAATGGCACAAAATGGGAAAAAAATGGGAGAAAAAAGAAAAAATGGTAAAAAATGGGAAAAAATGAGGGGAAAAGAGGAAAAAATGGTAAAAAATGGGGGAAAAAAAGAAAAAATGGCACAAAAATGGGAAAAAATGGGAGAAAAGAGGAAAAAATGGGAAAAAATTGGGGGAAAAGAGGAAAAAATGGCACAAAATGGGAAAAATGAGGGAAAAAATAAGAAAAAATGGCACAAAAATGGTAAAAATTGGGGGAAAAGAGGAAAAAAATGGCACAAAAATGGGAAAAAATGAGGGGAAAAGAGGAAAAAATGGTAAAAAATGGGGGAAAAAAAGAAAAAATGGCACAAAAATGGGAAAAAATTGGGGGGAAAAGAGGAAAAAATGGTAAAAAATGGTAAAAAATTGGGGGGAAAAGGAAAAAAATTGGGGGGAAAAAAGGAAAGAAATAGGGGGAAAAAAGGAAAAAATTGGGGGAAAAAATGGGAAAAATTTGGGGGGAAAAAAAAATGGCACAAAAATGGGATAAAAATGAGGGGAAAAATGGCACAAAAATGGCACAAAAATG
>NW_024508930.1:0-581 GCF_017590135.1 Pyrgilauda ruficollis | reverse complement strand
AGAGAGAGAGAGATATGGGATTTGGTTTTCTACTGTATTATGAAATGTTAAGGTGGATGGAGAAGGCTGCTTTAGCACTAGCAAGGAAAATAGCAAATATGGCATAGGCCATGGAGGAGGCTGAATGCTAGATCTGTAAGATTAGCACAATTTTAGATCTCATTCTTTATAAAAGATATTTCCTGACAGAGCTTCTGGTGAGGTTTCAGGCCCTAGACATAGAAATGAAGGCAATTACAGACCTTAAAAAAATTTTAGGGATGTGATAGAAAGCTGAGATGATTTGCAGATGCCTGGCACCCAAAAAGAAATTCTGTTTAAAAGAGAGGGGAACACTGACATCATGCATCTTCCAAGAAAATATCTGGCTATGTGCAAGAGAATTCAAGCACGGGAGCAGTCTTATTCTGTTAAGGAACAAAAACCAGTCTGACAAAATGGGATAGCAAGAATCATAGGGTCATAGAACATCCTGAGTTGAAAGAAACCCACAAGGATCACCAAGTTGAATTCCTGACCCTGCACAGCAGCATCCCCAAGAACCACACCCTGCACCTGAGAGAATTGTCCAAATGCTTCTG
>NW_024508929.1:0-581 GCF_017590135.1 Pyrgilauda ruficollis | reverse complement strand
TCCTCCACATTCCTACTCCTAAACTATATTATCTACAAATATACAAACAACAAAACAAAACTCCTCTTTTCCCTTTTTTTTTCTGCTTTTAATTAATTTTAACTAACTAAAACAAAAAAATTCCCTAAACTATAATTTTTCCTTTTTTCTTAAATCTATTCAAACCTACTCTAAACTAAACACCCAAAAAAACACCAACAACTCCACCTAAAACCCCTTAACCAAACCTAAACCACAACATTTCCAACACCAAAAAAACTAATCAAAAACTAAATAAAACAAACTACAACCCAAAAAAAACTGTTCTAAAATTAGTTTTTTTAAACAATAAAAAAATTTTATTATTTAATATTATTTAAATTCTATTATTTAATAAATAAATTTCTTTCCACTTTTTCTCCAAAAAAATATTTTCTCCCAAACCAATTAAAAAAAAAAAATTAAATCTACTTTCATAAAAAAACCCCTTTAAAAATTATCTCCCAAACTTACCCTAAACCAAAACAAGTGTCAAGAATTGTGGCATACTAACCTGCCAAGAGGTCAGATGCCTAGTGCTCTCTGCTGTAACTGTAAGAAAG
>NW_024508928.1:0-581 GCF_017590135.1 Pyrgilauda ruficollis | reverse complement strand
CCCCACTGTGCTGCATCCCCTCCCTGCCACATCCTGCCAATTCCCAGCCCAAATAGTCACCTAAAAATGGCAAGAAGGAGAGTGGCCACCCCAAGCAGCGCTGAGGAAGGGGGGAGTGCAGCCCCCCTGCTTTTCTGCCCCACAGGGACGTGCCCTGGCCCAGGGACTGTCCCTGCCCCTGCAGGGCTCACACACGGGCTATGGGCTGTAAATCACTTGACTCCAGGAGCTGAGGATCTGCCCAGGCCTTTCCACACAGCCCTAGCATGGTATTTTTAGCCCTTTCCTAGAAAAACAAGGTGGGCATGTGTGATGGTCTTGTTCTCAGCTGACCAGGGACTTGGCTGCCCTGGGAATGTTCCTCAGAGGAAAGCAGCCAAGAAACCTCCAGGGACCAAAAGATCTGGGCCAGTGAGGACACAGGGATGTGAGTCCAGCTGCTCCCACAGCGCTTTGGTCCGAAGAGAAGTCAAGTCTCTTTGCCAGGCATGGGGCTGTTGTGCTCCAGCCAGCGCTGCACGAGCTTGTTCCATCAAAACCCTGGGATCAGGGGGTTTGTTTACTTTTTCTAAGTGGCTGAA
>NW_024508927.1:0-582 GCF_017590135.1 Pyrgilauda ruficollis | reverse complement strand
GAAAAATAGGGAGAAGATTGGGAAAAACTGAGAAAATGTGGAGGGAAATGGGGAAAAATGGGAGAAAAACTGGGAAAATGGGGAGAAGATTGGGAAAAAATGGGGGAAAATGGGAAGAAAAATGGGAAAAAATTGGAAAAAATAGGGTGAAAAATAAATGGGGAAATGGGGAAAAATGGGAGAAAAATGGGGGAAAATGGGAATTCTGGGGGGAAAAATGGGGGGAAAAATGGGAATTTCAGGGTTTGGGTGGAGCTCCCTCAGGAGGGTCAGGGGGGTCTTCGGGGAGATCCAGAGCTGGTAGGGGAAATGGGGAAAATGGGGAAAAATGGGGAAAATCGGGGAAAAATGGGGGAAAAATGGGGGGAAAAATGGGGGGGGAAAATGGGGGAAAAATGGGGGGAAGAGGGCAGAGGGGAGCGAGGGAATTTGGGGTGTGAAATCCCTTCTGGGCCCCCAGCACGGGGACGTTCGGCTGCGCTGCGTCCGGGCCCTGCAGGGAATTTACGGAATTGCGGAGATGGCCCCGGGCCTGGAGCTCTTCACTGACAGGTTCAAGGTGGGGAGATGGGGAATGGGGAA
>NW_024508926.1:0-582 GCF_017590135.1 Pyrgilauda ruficollis | reverse complement strand
TTATTGAGTCAACTGGTCCTCGTTGTACTTATGAATGCTTAAATTTGCAGTAAAATTCTTGTTAATAGGAAGATGGCTGTTAGGGGACCATCCAGTCATTTAATTATCCTACATGTGTGTCAGTAAGAATGGGAATACTTAAAGAGTATTTAACAAAACTTACAGATACTCAGCAAGGTGTTTTTGTCTTGTTAAACACTTATTCCCTCCTTCCTCCCTGTGAGCTGCACAGGAAGGTTCTGAGAGTTCAATATTCTTACTGTTCAGATGACAACTGAATCCCTCCTCTTGTTCCATCCAGGCTTAATTAGCATTTTCATGTGCATTTCCTTGTTCTTGCTGAAAAGCCTGAGATGAGAGTGAAGATGTTCAGTAATTAAGTAATTATGAAATACCCACCTCTTCCTTTGACTACCCCAGGGAAATTTGCCAACTCACTATCCTGTACTGCTTTGTAAGGTCCCCATTCGAGTGCTCCTGCTGTGCCATGCCCAGTTGTAACCACCTGGAGAAGGTTCCAGGGAACCTTATGGAATCATAGAATCATAGAATAACTTGGGTTGGAAGGGAGCTTAAAGATCA
>NW_024508925.1:0-582 GCF_017590135.1 Pyrgilauda ruficollis | reverse complement strand
ATGATGATCTTAAAGGTCTTTTCCAACAGAAATAATTCAATATTAAACTCTTGCAATAACACAGATTTGCAGTTCTATTTATCAAATAAATAAAGCGATGCACTCTGAAAATATAGTCCATGTAATTATCATCCCTCTCTGACTTGGTCTCATGAACAGCTCAACCACCCCATTTCCAAATTTCTTACAATTAATATAAAGATGAAATTCTCTCTTGTGTCTTTATGATATTTCTACTCCCCACATTTGGAACGAGCCAAACACAGCACAATGGTGAGTTGCCACCTCCACTATCACATTATCTAGAGGATTTTACCAGGTATTTTAGATCAAAATTGGGTATTGCTCAGAAAATACCTTGTACCCCAATCCCAAAGACAGTTCTCAATATGGAAAAGCACTCAACAAACATTACACATGAAACTAGCATAGAAAATTTGAAGTGTACTTTTATTTCCCAAAAAAATCTGTGATTTTCCAGCAAACTGGCCTCCTGACAGGAGGGTGTAGCTATGGGGAAGTCAGGCTCTGCTCCTAGAGAACAAGAGACAGAATGAGAGGGAACGGCCTCAGGCTGCTCCA
>NW_024508924.1:0-582 GCF_017590135.1 Pyrgilauda ruficollis | reverse complement strand
TTTTTGGGATTTCATTGGGGGATTTTTGGAGGATTTTTGGGAATTTTTTTGAGATTTAAAAAAAAAATTTTTGGGAGATTTTTTTGGCAATTTATTAGCATTTTTGGGGGGATTTTTTTGGAATTTATTCTTAATTTCTTGGCATTTTGAGAGGTTTTCTTGGCTCAATTTTTAAAATTTTTTTTTAGTTTATTTTTTAAATTTTTTTTTTAAAGTTTTTGATTTTTTCTTTATTTTTTGATTATTTAAAAATTGATTTTTGGGGCTTTTTCAGGAGATATTTCCCAAACTCCAAAAAAAAAACCCAACAAAAATTCTCCTCCAGAACCTTTTATTGACCAAAAAACTGAAATTTTCCCTCCAAAATCCCGGAAAAATTCCAAATTTCGGGATTTTCGCCGAATTTTTGGCCTCAAAAGAAAACTTTTTCCAGGTAGGGGTTGAGGAAAATCCCGCTGGGGTCCAGCTCCTCCCTCAGGGCGCAGAATTTGGGAAATTCGGGGAACATCCGCTCCAGCTCCTTCCTCGTGCAGCTGTGCGCCTGCAACGCCACAGTTCCCAAAAAATCCCAATTCTTCCCAA
>NW_024508923.1:0-582 GCF_017590135.1 Pyrgilauda ruficollis | reverse complement strand
CCCAGCCCAATCCATGCACTATCCCAGTTCAATCCATGGGTTATCCCAGCCCAATCCCTGCACTATCCCAGCTCAATCCCTGCTCTATCCCAGCCCAGCCCGTCCCTCTCCAGCCTTCCCAGCCCGCCTCCATCCCCGTCCGTGCCATCCCTCTCCAGAGCAGCCCCATGGCTCTGTCCCTGCCCTGGCAGGAGCTGATTTATGGGGTAATTAGTTGCTCCCGGCCGCGTGGCAGCCGTGTAATGGGATGATGGAAGCTGCAGTCGCGGACACCGGGCAGGAGGAGCCCGGCAAACGGGACCCGTGCAAACTGCCGGGCCCCCAATCCATCCACGGCGATTTCTGAGCTTTGCTGGGGAAGGAAAGGTAAAAAATATAAAAATGACAGCGTTTCACTGGGGCCTGGCTGCTGGGGGAGTGGGGATGGTGGGGGAGGGAGCCGGGATGGTGCCGAGCCTGTGCCCAAATCCAGAGGGATTTTAGCCCAGGCCTGTGCCCAAATCCAGAAGGATTTTAGCCCGGGCCTGTGCCCGAATCCAGAGGGATTTTAGCCCTGGCCTGTGCCCAAATCTAGAAGGATTT
>NW_024508922.1:7349-9378 GCF_017590135.1 Pyrgilauda ruficollis | reverse complement strand
CTGGGACACACTTGGGGCACCTGGGATGCACCTGGGACACACCTGGGGACACCTCAGGAGCACAGCAGGTGTGGGGGTACCCATGGAGGGAATGGACAGGTAACCCCTGACCCAGCACAGGAAGGGGACTTGTGGCCTCCAACCCAAGGGTGACACCTGGGGACACACCTGAGTGACACCTGGGATCACCTGGGACACATCTGGGGACACACCTGGGGACAGCTGGGTGACACCTGGGGCACCTGGGACACACCTGGGGGAGGGCACAGGTGTGGGGATGGTCCCGGGGTGGATGGGAGGGGTCACCCATGGCCGGGTGTCCCCTCACCCTCTGAGTGTCCCCCAGGTGTCACTCTTGGGCTGGATTGTCACCCCCTGTGACCCCCAGGTGCACCTGGACATCGGGGCAGGGGGGCAATGGCACACGGGAGGGGTCTCCCTAATGGT
This sequence comes from Pyrgilauda ruficollis, assembly GCF_017590135.1. Classification (NCBI taxonomy): domain Eukaryota; kingdom Metazoa; phylum Chordata; class Aves; order Passeriformes; family Passeridae; genus Pyrgilauda; species Pyrgilauda ruficollis. The sequence continues at coordinate 8,931 of NW_024508922.1, read as the reverse complement.
GATCCCCACCATCTTGGGAGGCTCATCCTGATGCTGTTTTGGGGTGGGGACAGAGCTGTCAGTGCCCCCCAGGTGACCCCCCCGTGCCCCCCCCAGGTGAGCTGTACGTCGGGGGGGTCAGCCCGGGGCTCCTGGGCCGCCTCCCGCGGCTCGTGGCCTCCCGGGGGGGCTTCCGGGGCTGTTTGGCCTCGCTGGACCTGAACGGGCGCCTGCCCGACCTGCTGGGGGACGCCCTGCGACGCGTGGGGGACGTGCGGAGGGGCTGCGACGGTGAGGAACGGGGGGCTGGGGGCTTCGGGATGTGGGGGACGTGTGGGGGGGGCTGGGGCAGTTTCCACGAGGGGATTTGGGGGGCTCAGGGGCCTTGGAGGAGCGGCTGTGCCCAGTTTGAGTAGGGGGCTCAGGGGATTTGGGGGTCTCAAAGGGGGGCTGTGCCCAGTTTGAGTGGGGGGCTCAGGGGGATTTGGAGGCACAGAGGGGATTTGAGGGGCTCAGGAAGTTTGGGGGGCTGTGCCCAGTTTGAGTGGAGGGCACGAGGTGATTCGGGGGGCACAGAGTGGCACGGGTGGCTCAGGGGGACACGGGGGGGACACACAAGGCACTCAGGGGTCCCAGGGACACCCCACACAGTTGGGGAGCCCAGGACCCCCCAGGAGCGAGCAGAGGGGGCAGGTGACCCTTGTCCCTGGCAGGGGACACGCGTGTCACTCGGTGTGTGGCCGTGTGAGCCTCGCACGGGCCCTGGTGTCCCCAAACGGGACGAGTGTCCCTCGCTGAGGTGGCTCCGTCACTTCCTCTGTGCCCCCATGGCCCAAGGAGGGCAGGTGGCAGCGCGGGTGTCACCTGTGTCACCTGTGCCACCTGAGCCTGGCACGAGGGCTCCGTGTCCCCCCGGGGCACCAGGGACACACGGGACACACGGGACACACGTGTCCCTGCCCCGGGGTGGCTCTGTCACCTGCCCGAGGGCTCCGTGTCCCCACGGCCCCTAACGAGGGGCAGGTGACAGCACGTGGGACACCTGTGTCCCTCACGGGGGGGCCGTGTCCCCCCCCCATGTCCCCCTGATGTCCCCATGGCCAAGTTTCCCCATGTCTGGGTGTCCCCCCATGTCCCGGTGTCCCCCTTTGTCCCCTGTCCCCCCACTCCAGGTGAGTCCCAGGCAGTGTCACCCTCTGCCCCACACCTGGGGGGGGTCCCGGGGGGGCTTTGGGGCCGCTCCGTGGGGCGGGACGTGGCTCCCGGTGTCCCCGTGGGGCAGGACAGGCTGTGGGGACACCGGAACGGGGTGGGGGGGGGGTGGTGGCACTGCCGTGGGTCGCCGTGGGGCTGCCAGGGGGCTCGGCCCCCCCGTGGGGCACGGGGACAGCTCCGTGTGGGGCTCTGGGGGTCCCGGGGGGGCTCCGTGGGGCCGCCCCCACCCCCGATTGTCCCCGATTGTCCCCGCGGTTGGCCGTGGGTCGGGGGGCAGCTCCGTGGGGCTCCGGAGGGGGCTCTGTGGGGCTCCCCCCACCCCTCGCCGGGGGGTCCGTGGGTTCCCCCTCGTGGGTCGCGCGTGGCCCCTCCCCCCCCGGCCCCTCCC
>NW_024508922.1:4835-7100 GCF_017590135.1 Pyrgilauda ruficollis | reverse complement strand
CTGGCGCTGGGGGCGCTGGGGGTGCTGGGGGTGCTGGGGGTGCTGGTGCCCCCCGCCCGCCCCGCCCGCGTCTCCTCCAGCCTCTCGACCACCCACCACGTGCACCACTTCCACGGGCGGCACGGCACGGCGCCCATCGCCATCAACCGCGCGCCCTTCCTCACCCGCGGGCACCACGGTGAGCCTTCATCGTCCCCATCATCGTCCTCACCTTCCTCATCATCCTCATCACCATCATCATCTTTACCCTCATCATCATCATCATCGTCATCCTCATCATCATCCTCATCCTCATCATCATCCTTACCCTCATCATCCTCCTCATCCTCCCCATCGCCATCAGCCGTGCGCCCTTCCTCACCCGCGGGCACCACAGTGAGCCTTCAGCCTCATCATCCTCATCCTCGCCTTCCTCATCATCCTCATCATCATCCTCATCCTTACCCTCATCATCATCATCATCCTCATCATCCTCCCCATCCTTCCCATCGCCATCAACCGCGCGCCCTTCCTCACCCGTGGGCACCATGGTGAGCCTTCATCCTCCCCATCCTCGTCCTCACCTTCCTCATCCTCCCCATCATCATCCTCCTCCTCATCCTCATCCTCATCATCATCCTTACCCTCATCATCCTCCTCATCCTCCCCATTGCCATCAGCCGTGCACCCTTCCTCACCCGCGGGCACCACGGTGAGCCTTCCTCATCCTCATCATCATCCTTATCATCATCCTCAACATCCCCATCCTCATCCTCCTCATCCTCACTTTCCTCATCCTCATCATCCTCATCCTCATCCTTTTCATCCTCCCCATTGCCATCAACCACGTGCGCCATGGTGAGCCTTCATCATCACCCACATCATTCTCATCCTCCTCATCTTCATCTTCATCCCAGTCATCATCACCTTTCTCATCCTCCTCATCCTCTCCATTGCCATTACCTGTGCGCCCTTCCTCACCTCTGGGCACCACAATGAGCCTTCATCACCCTCAACATCATCACCTTCATCCTCCTCCTCTTCCTCATGGCCATCCACCGTGCCTTCCTCACCCACAGTGAGCCTTCATCACCCTCCTCATCAACCTTCCCCCTCCTCCTCCTCACAGGGACCCCAAAACCCTCATCATCATCATCATCATCATCATCATCATCATCATCATCCTCTTCCTCAGCCTCAGGCTCCCTCAGCCTCCTCTTCCCGATGACAGGGACACAGATGGCCTTCCTCCCCCTCTTCCTCCTCCTTCTCCTTCACCTCCTTCTCCTCCTCCCACTCTTCCTCTTCCTCCTCCCCCTGCTCACAGACACCCAACCCCCTCCCAGGAACTCCAGCCTTCCTCCTCCTTCTCCTCCTCCTCTTCCTCCTTCTCCTCCTGTTTCTCACCCTCCTCCTCCTCCCCAGCTGCTCGCGGGTACTTCAGCCTGGCCTTCCTCCCCCTCCTCCTCCTCCCCTGTCACCGCCTCTTCCTCCTTCTCCTCCTCCTCCTCACTGCCTCGGGAACCTGGAACAACACCGCCTTTCCTCCTCCTCCTTCTCCTCCCCCTCCTCCTCCTCCTTCTCACCTTCCTCCCCTCCTCCTCCTCCTCCTTTGGGGGAGCACTGTGGGATCTGTGCCGCCCTGTGTGTCCCCGCCGTGTCACGCTCGGGATTGGGTGGTTTTGGGGTGATTTCGGGTGGTTTTGGTGCTTTGTGATGGTTTCGAGGTGTGTTCAGGTGGTTTTGGGGTGATTTCGGGTGTGTTTGGGGGTTTTTGAGTGTGTGGGTGTTCTGTGGTGGTTTTGGGGTGTTTTGTGATGGTTTTGGGTGTGTTTGGCATTTTTGGGGGTGTATTTGGGGTGTTTTGGGATGGTTTTGGGCTGTTTTTGGTGGTTTTGGCTGTTTTTGATGTATTTTCAGTGAGTTTGTGCACCCTGAGCCCTCCTGCAAGACCATGGCGGGGGGGACAAGAGGGACCCCCAGGCACTGGGGGGTCCTGATGGCCCCACAGCCCCTCCCCCAAACTCAGGGGTCCCCCCCCAGGTCTTGGAGCCCTCCCCATTCCTCAGGGTCCCCCCTGGATGTTGTGCACCCCCAAATTCAGGGCTCCCCATGAACACTGGGGGTCCCCCCCCACAAAAATTCCAGATCACCCCCAAACATCGGGGTCCCTCCTGGACCCCCCCCCACGTGCCCAAACTCCAGGGGGGTCTCCCTTCACTCGGGGACCCCCAAATCCCTCTGCCCTGAGCTCCCCCCAGATCCGCCTCCCCCCAACCCCCCTCC
>NW_024508922.1:1211-4648 GCF_017590135.1 Pyrgilauda ruficollis | reverse complement strand
GGGGGTCTGGGGGCTCTGGGGACTCCTGGTCAAGGCCGGGTTTGGTGAATTCCAGCCTCTCCACAGCATAAGAGGGGACAAAATTGGGGTGCAGGGGGTTTTAGGGGGGTCCGGGGGGGCTCCAGAGCTTCCTGCTAAAGGCTGGATTTGGTGACATCCTGAAACTCTGCAGGAGGGGAAAAAAAATTGGGGTCTGGGGGGGTTTGGGGGTACGGGGGGGGGCTCTGGATTCCTGTTAAAATCCAGATTTGGCGATTTTCCTGCCTCGTAAGAATGGCCAAAATTGGGGTGCGGGGGCGGGGGGGGCTTGGAGGAAGGTGGGGTCCACGGGACAGGCACCCACCGGTGCCCCCCCGTGCCCACCCTGCAGGTGCAGGGGGCTGTGGGGGTCCTGTTCAACGTGGGCACCGAGGACATCGCGCTGGAGGAGCGGGGGGCGGCCGTCAGCGATGGGCGCTTCCACGTCGTCCGCTTCACGCGCAGCGGCGGCAACGCCACGCTCCAGGTGGACGGCGGCCCCCTGCACGAGCGCTACCCGCCAGGTACCCCCCGCCGCGCCCCGGGCACCCCAGGGCCCCCAGAGACACCCCCAGGTATGGCCCAGGTGTTCCCCAGGTCTCTTAAAGACCCTGCAGGTGTTCCCCAGGTACCCCCAGGTACCCCCCAGGTACCCCCAGGGCTCCTTCAGACCCCCCAGGTACCCCCAGGTCTCTTACAGACCCCACAGGTGTTCCCCAGGTATCCCCAGGCCTTCTTCAGACACTACAGGTATCCCCCAGGTACCCCCAGGTATCCCCCAGGTACCACTCAGGGCTCCCCCAAACACTCCAGGGAAACCCCAGGTGCTTGGGGACACCTCTATGGCACCTTGAGACACCACAGGGACACCTCTGGGACACCCCAAGGCACCTCAGGGTGCTCAGGGACACCCTGGGACACCCCTATGGCACGTACAGGGACCCCAGGGCACCCCCAGAGCCCCCCAAGCCCCCCATGGCACCTTCGGACACCCCAGGGTCAACCCAGGTGCTTGGGGACACCCCAGAGCCCCCCCTAACGAGGGCACTAACGAGGCAGCGCTAACGAGGGGTCCCACGGCCACCTCCCCACCCTTCCCCCGCTAACGCCCCCCTAAAGGCCACATAAACCCCCCCAGGGCCAACCCCACCCCTCCCCACGGTGACACCACGGCCAGGGGACATCAGCAGGGGCGTCATGGCTGTGGGGACGCTGGTGGTCACATCGTGGTCACGGCGTGGTGGCACCACCGGTGACACCTGTGGTGGCACTGAAGGTGACATGATGGTTGTGCCACCGTCCCACCATGGTGGCACTGGTGGTGACAGAGGGTGACGCTGGTGGTGACACTGATGGTGACACTGTGGCCACGCCAACGCGACGCTGATGGTGACACCCATGGGTTCACACCCTGATGGCACTGGCAGTGACACCATTGTGTCACCATGGTGACATTCATGGTGACACCATGATCCCATCGTGGTTGACACTGATGGTGACACCAATGATGCCACCATTGATGAGGTCATGGTCACATCATGGTGACATTGATGGTGACACCAATGGCCAGACCAGTCCCATCATGGTGACGCTGATGGTGACACCAGCGGCAAGGTCATGATCCCACAGTGGTGACACCAATGATGCCACTAACAATGAGATCATGATCCCATCTTGGTGACATCAACAATGCCATTGAGACCATCTTCCCATCATGGTGACACCAACGATGCCATTGGGACCACGGTCCCATCTTGGTGACATCAATTATGCCACTAACAATGAGATCATGGTCCCATCTTGGTGACACCAACAATGCCATTGGGACCACGGTCCCATCATGGTGACACCAATGATGCCATTGGGACCACTTGGTGACACAAATTATGCCGCTGAGACCACAGTCCTATCATGGTGACACCAGTGATGCCACTAACAGTGAGACCATGGTCCCATCTTGGTGACACCAACAATGCCATTGGGACCACGGTCCCATCATGGTGACACCAGTGATGCCACTGACACCACGGTCCCATCATGGCGACACCAGTGATGCCACTAACAGTGAGACCATGGTCCCATCTTGGTGACACCAATGATGCCATTGAGACCACGGTCCCATCATGGTGACACCAGTGATGCCACCGACACCACGGTCCCGCCACAGCCCCGCCGATGCCGCGGTGACACCGCCGTGCCGCCACCGCCGATGCCCCCCTGGTGCCACTCCCTGCCGGTGTCCCCGTGCCCTGCCCCGTGTCCCCGTAACGCTCTTCTCCTCCCTCCGAAGGCAGCGGGGACAGCGAGCGGCTGGCGCTGGCGCGGCAGCGCATCCCCTTCCGCCTGGGGCGGGTGGTCGATGAGTGGCTGCTCGACAAAGGTAACGGCAGCGAGCGCCCCCCACACCTGGGCACCCCCCGCACCTGGGCACCCCCCACACCTGGGCACCCCCGCTGTGGCCGGGACCCAGAGATTTTGGGGTCCCAGGTGTCTGGAAGCCACTGATTTGGGGAGTGTCTGGGACCCCCGACACCTGGAGGCTCCGACACCTGGGCACCGCCACGCCTGGGCACCCCGAAATGTGGGGACTCAGGTGTGCGGGACCCACCTGTTTGGGGTCCCAGGTGTTGGGGGGTCCCGGCATTTGGGACCCCGATATTTGGGGGTTGCAGCACCTGGGCCCCACAGGTGTCCAGGAGCCACGTCCCGGAGGACCCCGTTGTCCAGGGACCCCCAGGTGTCCGGGGAGGGACCCCAGGTGTTGGGGGAGGGGCCAGCCCCTGCCCCGCCCCCTCATTACCTGGTTAAAGGGATGCTAACGCACCTAACGGCCCCCCTAAACCGCGCTGAGCCCAGAGCCCCCCTAAAGCCGCATAAACCCGCTAAACCCCCTAACCCTCACCTGCCCCGCCACTGCCCGGGGCCGGGGCTGCGCCAGGTGTGCACAGGACAGGTGTGCACCAGGTGCGCACCAGGTGTGCACCATGGCTGGGGCGTGTGCCAGGTGTGCACAGGACAGGTGTGCACCAGGTGTGCATCACGGCTGGGGCGTGCACTAGGTATGTGCCGTGGCTGGAATGTGCACTAGGTGTGCACCAGATGTGTGCCAGATGGGCGCCAGGTCTGAGCCATGGCACCAGGTGTGCACAGGACAGGTGTGCACAAGGACAGGTGTGCGCCAGGTGTCCATGAGGACAGGTGTGCACCGGGAGTGCACCGGGTGTGCAGCAGGGCCAGGTGTGTGTGAGGAAGGCGCACAGGTGTGTCCGCCCTGCAGGCCCAGGTGTGCACAGGAGCCGCCCCAGCCTTGCACGCCCCGGCCCCGCCCAGGCAGGGTCCCTGCCCCTCCCCCCCGCCCCAAATGACCCAAAATTGGCCGAATTGAGCCCGAGCGGAGCTGGGGGCCGGGGGGGGCGTTG
>NW_024508922.1:0-928 GCF_017590135.1 Pyrgilauda ruficollis | reverse complement strand
TGCCCAGGTGTGCGGGCTGGGGACGGTGGGGGTGGGCATGGCAGGGAGAGGCAGGTGGGGCAGTGTGGGGGCGTGCCAGGTGTGGGGTGAGGCCATGCCAGGTGTGGGGGCGTGCCAGGTGTGGGGTGAGGCCGTTCCAGGTGTGCCAGGTGTGGGGTAAGGCTGTGCCAGGTGTGCAGCTGCCCTGTCCATCCATGGGACTGTGTGTGGTGTGACAGTGTCAGGGTGACAGTACCAGGTGTGCCAGGTGAGCCAGTACCAGGTGTGCCAGGTGTGCCAGGTGTGTAAGCCCCCCCTCTCCCCCCCAGGCTGGCAGCTGCCCCTCTCCAGCAGCCAGGGAGATGTGTGTGGGTGAGGTGACAATGTCAGCGTAGCACAGGTGACAGAGGTGTGCCGGTACCAGCTGTGCCAGCTGTGCCAGGCATGCGAATCCCCCCTCTCCATCCTTGGGGGGTGTGTGAGTGTGGGGTGACAGTGTCAAGGTGATAGTTTTGAGGTCACAGTGTCGGGGTGACAACATCAGGGCAACACAGGTGAGCCAGGTGTGCCAGTACCAGGTGTGCCAGGTGTGCGAGCCCCCCATCATCCTCCCAGCTGCCCCTCTCCACCAGCTGAGGGGATGTGCGTGGGTAAGGTGACAATGCCGGGGTGACATTGTCGGGGTAGCACAGGTGACACAGGTGACGCAGGTGAGCCGGCACCAGGTGTGCGAGCCCCCCCTCTCCCCCCCAGGCCGGCAGCTGACCATCTTCAACAGCCAGGCGCGCGTGCGGGTGGGGGGCCGGGACCGCGGCCGCCCCTTCCAGGGGCAGCTCTCGGGGCTCTACTACAACGGGCTGAAGCTGCTGGCGCTGGCGGCCGAGGGACACCCCCGCGTGCGGCTCGAGGGGGACCTGCGGCTCGTGGGGGACCCCCCGCCACCCCCCGC
>NW_024508921.1:0-572 GCF_017590135.1 Pyrgilauda ruficollis | reverse complement strand
TGTTTACAAACTAATGAGTAAGTAAACAAACTCAGCAGAGACATGCTTTTGATTTCTAAAGTGAAATGGTGCTTTTTTGTCTGCTGAAGAGAAGAAAATGTCTTCCCATGGTGTTTTGAGATCTCATCATGGGAAGCAGTGCCACAGCCGTGCCACTCTTGTTGTAGCATTAGTTTAGGCTGGATACTAGGAAAAAGTTCTTTATGGAAAGGGTTGTCCAGCCCTGGAACACACTGGCCAGGGCAGTGGTGGCACCCCCATCTTGGGGTGGGGATTTAAAAGCTGTGTGGATGTGGCACTTGGGGACACGTGTTAGTGGCGGAATTGGTTGGACTTGATCTTTTCCAACCCAAATAATTCTACGGTTATACATTTAGCAGAGAATGTTTACCATTAGACCTGGGATCTCAGACATTCCCACAACAGTAATCCAGATGGAGATGTGTACTTACTAGCATGAGCAAGGAAGACCTCTGAGGAGGGAAGATGGTCTTTAGAATCACGGTATTTGGAGCTTGGAGATACAGACTTGGGTGTTTCTTTGACTGCCAGCTCATGGAAACATTATCTTT
>NW_024508920.1:0-582 GCF_017590135.1 Pyrgilauda ruficollis | reverse complement strand
TTACTTAGGAAGTATCATAAGGCTTCATATCCTTTTAAGAGAGAAGACCACTTTGTTGTTGTTGCTTTTTATTATTGTCCTTAATCCAAAATTTCAGACTAAAGCTCATATTGTATTATGGGTCACAAAGCTAAAAGCTTCACTGAAATCACTATCACTGAGTAGCTAAAACCCTGAGCAGTGGATCACTTGGAGAATTAAGACTTTGAATTGGGAATAGAAAAGCACTGCGAATCCATGGAAAGACTGGCACTTGAGGAATACACTTGCAGTCACTTGGCTCAATGATGCAGCAGGCAGCTGGATGAAATGCAGACAGAGGATCCTACTATTTTCACAATATGTCCCTAAATAAAGTCAACTATGGCAATGCTGTCAGAATAGGGTGATTGTATGGTTCATTGTGGTGATCTTAGCAGGAGAGAATGCATGAAAGACAGTGGGGAGCTGCTGCAACAGATTTATTTTATCAATACTTTGAAGTCTGCTTTGCCTTAGCAATTATTTCAGCAGAACAGACGTGAAGACAGGGAGAGATAGATAAGGATGGTACTCAATTAGTTATCAGGGTTTTTTTTTTTT
>NW_024508919.1:0-582 GCF_017590135.1 Pyrgilauda ruficollis | reverse complement strand
CACTTTAGGATATTTAGGGACAGCCAGGGGACAACTGGGGACACTTGGGGACACTTTAGGATGTTTAGGGAGATCAAGGGGACACTTGGGGACACTCTGGGGTGTCTGGGGACACTTGGGGACACCCAGGGGACACTTTAGGATATTTAGGGACAGCCAGGGGACAACTGGGGACACTTGGGGACACTTTAGGATGTTTAGGGGACACTTTAGGATGTTTAGGGACACCCGGGGGACACTTGGGGACACTTGGGGACACTGACGGTGACGCTGAAGGTGTAGCAGTCGGGGATCTCGTGGTTCAGCAGCGTTTGGATGTTGATGGCCTTGAGCTGGAACTCCGCGGTGACATTGATCAGCCTGAGGGGACACAGACACCCGGGAGGCCCCGAAAAGGGGAAATTCACCCCAAAACACAGAGACACGGGAAATTCACCCCAAAAACACCAAAAAAAAGGGGAAATTCACCCCAAAACACAGAGACACGGGAAATTCACCCCAAAAACACCAAAAATGGGGAAATTCACCCCAAAAACACCCAAAAAAGGGGGAAATTTCACCTCAAAAACACCAAAAATGGGG
>NW_024508918.1:0-582 GCF_017590135.1 Pyrgilauda ruficollis | reverse complement strand
TTTTTTTTTTTTTTTTTAATACAGCTTTGTACAATGAAAAGGTTGGGGTGAATGAACGGAAGAGGAAGCGCAGAACCACCATAAGGTAATAAATGTTTAGGTTATTGCAGGTTAGAAACAATTTTGGCTAAGATGCTTCTTTTACTTCTGTCAAAATTGAAGTGCTCTTTTCTATTAATGAATACCCACATCTTGGGCATCTAAAAGTTCCAATATTTAGAAATATTCGAATTAAAAAAAAAACAGCATCACACTCCAGGCCCCCAATTAATTCCCAAGTATTATATTTAATACTTTGCTCAAAACCTAAGAAGTTGTTAGTCAAAAGTAATGATATTTCTATACTTCTGTATGTGCAGAACACCATGCTATTATTAGCCGGTTTTGTTAAACATTAATAAATATTTAAAAACTGACCCATAAATGAAAGACCAAGAGATGAAGTTACTAGAACTGGAGCAGATACTGTATTTCTGTAGCAAATACCTGCACCTCACTTCCAGAATAATGCATGAAGTGCCCTCTTGTGTCCAAAGAAATTACAGCTACTGCTGAAACTTCTGGATGCCTCCCAGTGGCACA
>NW_024508917.1:0-582 GCF_017590135.1 Pyrgilauda ruficollis | reverse complement strand
TCTCAGGATGCCTGGATTTATTTCAGGCTTATCTTGTCCTTCCATCCAGCTGGAGCTGCTTGTTTCCAGCCTTTGGAGACCATTCCAGCAAGGTGATTCCCAAGTGGAATAGGTCCTAACCAGGTTAATCATTTAAGAGCCTTAATCCAGCAAAGCTGAGCTTTCCATTTCTCTGGGGGAAAAATCCACATCCTCCTGGGAGTCAGGGCACCTGGGCTGGCCAGCAGCTTTCCAGGGGGATGATTCCCCTCCTTCTGCTCCTGCTTTTCAGGAAAGCACAGGGAGGATGGCCTGGAGGTCAGGAAGGAAGGGTGACACTTTCACCACAGGCTCTGGGATGTGCCCTTGGAAAAAAGAGGGACACGAGGGGAAAAATCAGCTCAGTAGGTGCTGGATGTCATCCCAGCAGAGCCACAGAGGAGTTGGCATCCTGCTCTTCAGGAGGGAGGGAACGTGGCTGGGAGGTGAAATTCCACTTCCCAGGATGTGAAATCCCTCTTGCGGAAACACCTAAAAGGTTTGGTGTTAAAATTAAGAAGCAAGCAGAAGTTTTCATTTTTTCAGTCTTCAGGTTGTTGTTTA
>NW_024508916.1:0-582 GCF_017590135.1 Pyrgilauda ruficollis | reverse complement strand
CATCTCAGAGGACTCAGTTTGGTTAAGGCTGGTTTGATTCACATCACTCCAGACTTTTACTACTAAGATTTGTCAGGAGGGAAGGACAAGCTTTGACAATCTGGCTGTTTTGTTTTTCATACCACAGACAGCTTGGTCTGCAGCTGGGCAGCTCATGTGTGTTACAGAAAAAGGTCTATAAAAAAGGGATTTCGTTCTGGTTTGTTCTTAAAAGCACTAAGACACTCCTGGCTCACTGCATCCTCCAACTTCCTCATTGATTTATTTGTATCATGAATCTTCTACATTCTCCTGGCATTTATGTGAAGGTGGTAAAGTCCATTTTCAGTAATTACTAGTCCTCAGTAAATAAGAAAAGAAAAACTTTCAGGGAATTACATGGTCTCACTGCACAAGAAACAAGTGTCAGTAACCGTGGTAATTAATCCTACATCACTACACAGAACACATTATTTCTGAGGTTTTCACACAGAGCATAAAATAAATACTTTAAACAACATAAAACAGATCCCAAACCCCAAGTATCTATATGAAGGCTTTCTGCAAAATATTTCATTTTCAGGCTGCTGCCTGCAGAGAAAG
>NW_024508915.1:0-582 GCF_017590135.1 Pyrgilauda ruficollis | reverse complement strand
GTTCCCTGCCCCTCAGTGTTTATCCTGAAGACATTGGAGAAATGTCTTAATTAAATCCTGCTTTTATTTTCATCTTATTTCCATTCCCTGTTACTTCCAAGCATACAAACCCAAGCCAGCATCTTCCCAAGCCAGTAACTCCAAAAGGCTCAGCCAGAGAGACAAGTAACAGCATTCTGTTCCTTCATGCCCCCGTTAAAAATTCCCTTTGCCCTGGGTGTGAGCTGCTCCCAGCCTCCCAAACCCCCTCACCTGGGAGAAGAAAATGATGGAGGGAAGGAGTGGACTGGGGAGCAGCAGTGCAGCCTAAGGGCCACCACGATGCCCAGCCTGGCAGGCTGAGAGCTGGGGCCACTGGGCTGCTGGAACGGCCACTGGCAACCTGGAGAGGGGTTCCTGGGGAACCTGCAAGAAGCTCCTGGCTCAGGAGCTCCTCAGCATTTAGCCCCAGCCAGGCACAGTGAATCCCGTGCCAGGAACTGAGCAGGGACAGCCCCGGCAGCTGCAGAGCCTGGGCACAAAGCTGCCAGGAACGCAGCAGCAGGGACCCAGTGTCCCTGTCCTGTCCCCACAGTGCCCTGT
>NW_024508914.1:0-582 GCF_017590135.1 Pyrgilauda ruficollis | reverse complement strand
ATTAAATTAAAAGAAAAAAACAAAAAATCCACAAAAAAAAACAGGAGGAGGGAGGGATTTTTATTTAAATTAATTAAAAAAAACCCAAAATAAAATAAAAAAAAAGGAGAAGAGAGGGAATTTTTTTTTAATAAAAAAAAACCAAAAAAAAGAGGAGGAGGGAGGGAATTTTATTTAAATAAAAAGAAAAAAACAGGAGGAGGGAGGGAATTTTATTTGAATTAAATAAAAAAAAACAGGAGGAGGGAGGGTTGGGAATTTTATTTGAATTTTAAAAAAAAGGAAAACAACAGGAGGAGTTTGGGAGTTTTATTTAAATTAAATTTTAAATAAATAGGAAAAGAACAGGAGGAGGGAGGGTTGGAGATGGTACTGAAAAGGGAATGGTCGCAAAAAAAATAATAAAAAAAAAGGAGCATTCCTGAAATTGGAGCAAGGCCTAAAATTGAACCCGTCCCAAAAACTGAACCGGGCCCAAAAATGGAATCCGTCCCAAAAAATGGAATTGGCCATAAAAACTGAATTGGCCTCAAAATCGGAACCAGTGACCGAAACGGAACCAACCCCAAAAAACTGAACCAG
>NW_024508913.1:0-582 GCF_017590135.1 Pyrgilauda ruficollis | reverse complement strand
TTGCTTTGCCTGGCCACGTTTCCTCAGATTTATCTCTTGGTGGCAGAGGAAGATGTGGCGTGGCACAAAACCTTCTCATCAGCTGCTGAAGCAGGGCCTGCCTGACACCAGGTGGCAGAGCAGGGTGGGAAAGTCATGGGGGTGGGTGGGCTCCTGTGTCCCCACACCCAGGACAGCCCACCTGAGACATCCCCAGCGTTCTGTGGGTTAAACCTTGGCTTTGCAAGCAGAGGGCAACGCTGGTAACTAGACCTGAAAACCTCTCTGACTGTGTTTGTGCCTTGTTAGCAGCTGTACTCTGCTCCTGGCCAAGGGGTGACCCTGGGGGACAGAGGGACAGGGTGCTCATGTGTGCAGCCCCGGCCAAGCAGTGCCACCCTGGCACCTCCAGGTGACAGCACTTCCTTCAGGTGACAGTGCTGATCTGCTCACAGGAGAGCCTGGCTGTGTTGCAGGACTGCAGTGGGTCCCCAAGGTGGGTGTGTGTCCCCTGAATGTGTTCCCACCTGTGACTTACCCTCTGGTGACATACCAGGGTATGCTGATGGCCTCACACTGGTTTTGTATGGGATGGGGTGATTG
>NW_024508912.1:0-582 GCF_017590135.1 Pyrgilauda ruficollis | reverse complement strand
TTTTTTTGTTTTGTTTTGTTTTTCTGGAAGAATTATCCAAAGGAGAGAAATATAAAAGAAAGTTGAAGCCTATTTTATTTTCTTTTTCTATTTTCTATGCTCTGTACTTAATAAGAATGGAAATACTGATGTTTTCTTTGGATTCACATAGCTATGAAAGTATTCACAAAGCACGAAAGCTACTCAAATCTGTCTTTTTAGCTTTTTTAAAGGTGGAAAGGGGAAGAATAAGAATATTTCTTTTCAAATCAGCTACATCAGCTGTAAAATGAAATATCTGGGAAATATCTCACATTAGTCACTGTATACAAATTGTAAGTATCATTCTTTTTGTTAAACACATAATTGCAGAGTGCTCAGAACTATGAGATCCATCAAAAAATGTGATTAATTACAGACATACATGTAGGCTGTTCAAGAAATGTTGTGATTTTGCCAGTTCTTCTTGAAGGCAATGATTTCAGCCTTTGTAGTCTTCCATTGCAGTAATAAACAGAACATAAATATATAAAATATATAAAATGTAGATAAATAAATATATAAAATAAAATAAATATATAAAATATATAATATAATATAATA
>NW_024508911.1:0-9433 GCF_017590135.1 Pyrgilauda ruficollis | reverse complement strand
CTTCGTTGTGTCGTGACAGCCCCGACAGCGACAGAGCACCAGAAAACACACTGGGGAATAGATGCCCTGAACACCTATTTGATTGAAAGAATCGTTGCCAGGAATTTATATGCCGCTATTACTCAAGTGACCTGGCAGTGTGATCTTTGCCTCCAAACTAACCCCAAGAATACCCCCAGACCAAAACTTGGTCAGATTGGGAGGGGCCATGGACCCAGGCAGCAGTGGCAAATTGGCTTTACAGAACTCCCAAGAAAAGAGGGGTATTGCTATTTATTAGTATTGACAGATACATTTTCAGGGTGGCCAGAACCATTTCCCACCAGAACTGCCAAAGCTTGGGAGGTAACCAAGGTGTTATTACAATAAATAATACCACGCTTCGGAGTTCCAGCCGCAATATCTTCAGACAGAGGATCACATTTTATTTCTAAAATAGTGCAGCAGATTAGCCACCACCTAGGCATAGATTGGGAACTTCCTACCCCATACCACACCAATCGAGTGGCCAGGTGGAGAAAATGAATCATTTGATTAAGCAGCAAATTGTAAGGCTGGGGCAGGAAGTTAATTTACCCTGGCCCCAAGCTCTTCCACTGGCATTGTTGCGGATTTGGACTAAACCTAGAACCAAAGAGAGGTTGTGTCCCTTTGAAGTGCTTTATGGGAGGCTATATGGAGTGCAAAAGGGAATATCAATGTCACATTGGAGAGGTGACACTGACCACATACATGGTGGCTTTAAGTAGACAACTCAGGGAAATTGAAAAACATGTGGGTGGAACTCGGAGCATGGGGCTAGATGTACCAGTACATAACATACATCCTGGAGATTATGCATATGTTAAGTTTCTTACAGAAAAGACTTTGGAACCCCAGTGGGAAGGGCCATTCCAGGTGCTTCTTACTACTTTCACCACGATTAACATCAGATTAAGATCAAGGAGCAGGGTGCCTGGATCCACCATTCTCGAGTGAAGAAAGCCCCAGAAACAGAAGCCTCCTTGGAGAGTGACACCGGGAGACAACGATCTGAAACTAAAGCTTACTTGAGCAAAATGTGTATATTGCAACTGGGAATAGTTAATAATCTTATTTACAGAAGTTTAATTAAGAGAATTGTTTTGTGTGTAATTGCAATTGAAATCCTAGAACTAGAGGGTACCCCTATCCAGAACAATGCTGAATGGCCTTGGTCCCAAGCCTTTATTTGGTACACTGGATCCATGGGAGAATATTCTGATATAGAAGATTTAAACCTATCAACTGTGATCATGCACGAAAACCAGGTATATGAAAAGCAGGAGTGGCGAGAACAAGGACCGTGGTCACTTCAAGGGACTATAGGAGAAGAAATCAGAGTAGGATGCCAGATAATCAATGGAACCACTCATAAGAAACCAAACCAAATTAGTGTTTCAGCTCTTCCTACATACAAGCACTGGGAAGTTTGCAATAACCCAAGTGAATCAGGCTGTTGGTATAATTTCACATTAGTACAGCCTGTAGAAGTGACTTGTCTTTGGGCTCATGATAGTATTGGGCTCTCATTTAAATTTAAAATAGATGCTGCACCTCTTACCACTGCAAAGCCTCATACAATTTATGCCAGTACTCAAGCAGCCCGAACCCAAACTAAACTGGAACCTAAAGTCTATGAAGTAGGCCCATACATAGTAAGGAATACGGGCCAACAACAACTGTTGTTTAATCCAGAGTGGTCTCAAACGTGTTGAATTGCTGATGCAAATCAACACAGCAGAAATCCAACCAGCCTGCTCCTCTCTCCTAAGGACATCTTTTGAGGGCTGGACGACGTGGTTACAAAGACAAGTACATCTCAGGAGCAGAATGACAAGGGATTTAACTGGGATATTAGGGACAGGATTGGGAGTTTTAAATAGAATTGACTCAGAAATATTATTGAACAAGCTGGCCACTGAAACAAGTGATTTAATAAAACTAAAGTGGCCCCTACGGTCATCTTTATTGGCATTAGGAACTAGCCAGTGGCAGATTTCAAGAGTACTGCCAAAGTGGGAAAAGGCCAGGGACCAAGACCACAAGTTAATAGTAGAAGCACTTAGTACAGTTCAAGATAATGTGTCTTTAGCTTTCAGTTGTATACAAGCACAGTTATGGATGCAGAGAGCAGCAGCTTTGATCATACGGGAAGGAGGTGAAGGTGAATTTTCGGTTGAAATCTGAAAAGTTGTTTGGGACAAGGCGAATTATTCTGAAAGAAAATTTCAAACTTGGTGGACTATGATAAATTTTAGCTATGTTTCTAATGTGGCCACTGCCTTTGTGCTTATTATATGTAATGCCACTGTTTATGTTTTCCACCCCATCATTGCACTAGGACTAAACCATGAGAGGACAGTGCTCTACCCCTCAGAACATAGAACATGTACACGAATGGTGAATGAGAAGTGGCAAATGGTAAACTTAGAATCTTGTGTTACCTGGGAACAACTAGGGTTCATTTGTGAAAGTAATACTATTGATGCTCAAGATGTGTGTCATAATACTGAACAAGGTATTTGCCACTTTGACATTCATCCAGTCACTAATGAGAAAACTGTGCTTGTGTATACTGGCTGAAGTTGTGCATGCTTAAGAACTGCTTGTGCTTTTGTAGGAATAGGTAACAAAGATGCAGCTCTGCCTAGTAATCATTCTAATTTTTGTATTTGTAATTTCGTAAGATCATCGCATGTGATTTTTTGTATTTGGCACCAGTGACATCTCACCAGTTGATCAAAACCAATTACACAATGTATCGTAGATTATCACCTACTCCTATTGGAGTGGACCTTACTTTGGTAAGACAATTAATTAACCACCAAGACCTAATTGAAATTTTGAAGAAGATCCAGAAAAATCGAGAGAAAACTCTAATTACTGTTCATCATGATACAAAGGAGATAAGCAGAGTTCTGCAAAGAATAAAATAAGATGCAGATCATCACTGGTGGGATGTAATCTTTGGATGGTTGCCAACTGCAACTGGGATTTTTAATATGTTGTGTCACCCCATAATACTTTTACTGATATTAGATGTGATAAGTTTAGAGTTATCTTTTATAGTGCTAATTTGGAATTGGAGAATACTACAGCGAGTGGTGATGTTAATCTCCTTGTCAAATGTACATGGTAAAGCATTGAGGGATACATATTATTGTAGAAATTTGCATTAAGTAAAATAAGTTACTCATTTCTTTAGAAAAGGGGGGGTAATGAGACATGGGGTTAGGAATTAACTTGGGTTAGAAATCCATTTCAGATTTAGGTGAAGTGTACTGTTTTGAATTGTTTTGAATTGTTTAACTTTTTTAGTCTGTTAATTTGCTGTGCTCATAAAAAGGCTGTAGCCTGTAGCAAAACTACCTCAAACAAGGTGAAAGGAATGTGAACTTCCAAGCTAGAGGAAGATAAGAGGGGCCCCTTGGACCTTGAAACAAGAAGCAAGACAAAACTGAAGCTGCAGGAGAGAATGGACAACCAGAGAGCTCTCTCTGCACAAGGACTGTGAAGAACTGATTAAAAATGCGGGTGTTAAAGTGGTAGGTGTTGCTGCCTATCCCTTGTCCGCAACAAGCCTCTCCTGTCGAAAAGCGAGCTGAGTTAACATTCAGGCAACACAGTCAACCCTCCACTCAACACTCACCGCAACTGGCTCAGCAATAGAAGCAAGAAAGGCTCTTTTGCAAGGTTTTATTGCAGCAGAGTAACACAGTCGCTGAAGGGCAAACCTGGGGAAAGGGCAGTTTGGACTCTCGGAGGGAGCGCATGTTCTTTAAGGAGCTATCCTTCATGTGTCCAGCGCTGAATAAAGATACATACCTACTTCACGACTTTTACTAGACATGGAGGGTTTTTTCCCGCAAATCACTAGGGTTACCTGATGCAATACCAGGGGGTATAAAAAGCAGAGCAGGCATTTTGTGGGCTGGCACATGGCTGTTTAGTTCCATGCTCCCAGCGCTGCTCTTTCTCCTTATTCTGTCCTTTGTTGTATTTGTTAAGGTTTAATAAACCTTTGAAATTTTAAAGTGAGCTGTCGTTTCTCACAAATGGGAACTTGTCCGGGATATAAAACCTCATCTCTGTGGCCCTAGGGGATTTCAGACAAGAGGCACACTCCCTCCAAGTTTGATGGCTCAAACAACTTCTCTTGGGACCATCAGTGATTGCAGGTTGGCACCCCGGAGACAACAGAAGAATGAATAACAGAAAAGAAGAGGGGGAAGAAAAAGCCCTCTGAAAAAAACTGCAGACAAAAGTGAGTATTGGGTGTGTGTGCTTGGAGTGTGTGTGAAATGGAGTCTGGCAGTGTGCTTGGGGTGTGTGTGAGACTTGGGAGAAAGGGCACTAAACCATGAGTGTGAGGGAAGTCAAGAGCGCTTGAGAACGTCAGGTTGAGAGTTACCAGATTTACGGGGACTCAAGAGCACCTGAGGAGGCTAGGTTGAGAGTAACCAGATTTAGGGGGTGTTAGATTGATGCCTTAGGTTTTAGCTTTTATATTTTTCAGGTTCTGTACTGCTTTAGTGTGTAGTTCTGAGCTTCATATTAGACAATAGTAAGCTCCCTTCAAAGAGTAGACAAAACAATTCCTTCTCTAGCTGGGGACCAAAGACAAATTATCCAAATTTCAGGCCCAAGCGCATAAACAACAGTGGACTGAAGAGAGAAAAGCAAGAAGGATGAGACTGCATAAGCTAAAGCTATAACTGGACAATTAACTCCAATATGCTAATAGACCAGAACTTATAAAAGTGAGAGACCTTGTGACTGGTTGTCCATTTTGTGACCATTTTGGGTTCATCTTGGGTGTAGCCCTGGCTGGGCTCTTGTACAGCTCAAAGTGTATCCATTGAGGCCCTTAAATAAATACCTACTTTATTCTTTAACTCCATCTAGTCTATGTTCTAGGTCAGCCTTCACAAGGCATCAAGATCAGCGGGAACCGCCAATTGGTGGTGGCCGTGCAAGTCCCGGAAGGTTCTGGGTGGGCGTGTGGGGCCGCTGGCAGCAAGAACAGCCGAGCGGCACAAACCGTGCTTGACCAGGGCATGAGGCCGCCAGTGGCAGGAACCGCCACGTGGTGGGGTCCGATGGCAGTGAAGGGCCACAGGCAGCAAGAGACTGCCGCTAGGTGCTGCAAAGACTGGGAGGCGCTGAGCGCAGTAGTGCCCGGCAGGGGTGACCTGGTTATGTGGGGTCTCAGAAACAGTGGGCAGGAGATCATGTGGGTTGTGGCCGGGGGGACCTGGCACAGTAACTCCCAGCGCTTGCTGACCCAGCGGAGGTGGCGACAGCAGTGAACACAGTTTGCACGCAGCGTTGCCAAGGGTCATGGGCTAGCTCAGTTGTGCAGGGATCTTGGAAACTGCGACCGGGGGACCACATGGGCGGTTTTTGGCAGTTGCCCATGCTAGTACACCAAAAGACACCGCAACACTGGACCACGGCAGCTTCCCTGCAATCCTCCGTCATAAAGCCATGCAACCGCTGGACCACGTGGGTGGACAGGAGTCACTGGATCGCAGGCAGGTTGTGTATTTGCTTTTGTTTTCTGGGAAGAAGGTGAGGTTCTTTTTTTTCCTTTCCTTTATTTTCTCTTTCTTTCTTTTTCCTTCTAGCTGATTGGGAAGGCGGGCCTTGTTGGGAGGACCTGTGCTTGGCTATTGGGATGAGACTTGGAGCAAGCAGGGAATCCCCAAGGGGAGAAGGAGGAAGTGAAGAGATATCAACAGGTATACCCCTAGATAGCCCACTGGGAAAAAAACTAGCCCAATGGAAATATGACCCAAACACCAGAGATTATGATGAGCTCAAGATGATACAGTACTGTATGATAGTGTGGACTAAAGGGGAAATTAGACCCAATCATGTACTTTGGCCCAGGTATAGGTCAGACAAAGGGTGGATATGTTGGGCTTTAAACATCTATGTAAGGGCTAAGAAACTATTTAATCAAGAAGAGAGTGACTATGTTGCCTGTTGGGAAGGAGAAATTTCGCCTTCAAGGGTGGGCGTGTTAAAAGTAACAGAGAGTAAAGAATGGGACCCGTTGGACTATCTGCCCCCTCCACCTCCACTGGCACTGACTGCACCTCTCTTGCCCTTTGATGGACCTAGTCAAAATACTAGAAAGAATGGCACAGCGAGAGGTAAACAGGTCAGGGGATGGGAATCAAGCAGTGGAATTATACTCTCTGAGGGAAGTACCACTGGGTGGGGTGCAGCGGGCAATTGGGTTTTTAACTGTACCACTCAATTCCTCTGATGTGAGGATGTTCAAAAAGGAGTTAAAAGGATTACTAGAAGACCCCATTGGATTAGCAGAACAGTTAGATAAATTTTTGTGGCCCAGCATTTATATGTGAGAGGAAATGCAATCAATAATGACCATGTTATTTACACCAGAGGAGAGACAAGTGATTCGGACGGCTGGGATGCGGATATGGGAAAGGGAGCACATGCAAGGACCTCCTGGGGATCTGAAGATGCTCACTGTACACCCTAATTGGGATCACAACAACCTAGAGGGAAGGCAAAACATGGAGGATTATAGAACATTAATTGTGAGGGGTATTAAAGAAGCAGCCCTGCGAAGGCAGAATGCTCGTAAGGCATTTGATGAACAACAAAAGAGGGAAGAAACTCCAACAGAGTGGCTAGAAAGATTGAGGAAAAATATGAGGCAGTATTCAGGTATCAACTCTGATACAGCAGCCGGACAGACCTTGCTAAAGATAGATTTTGTCATTCATGTGTGACCAGCTATATGGAGAAAATTATAAAAGTTGGACAGTTGGCAAGAAAGGGGATTGGAGGATCTCTTAAGGGAGGCACAGAAAGTGTACATCAGGAGGGATGAGGAGAAAGCAAAGGAAAAGGCCAGAGTTATGTTAACTACCGTTAGAGAAGGCCGATTTGTTTTTATTGTGAGGAAAATGGACACCTCAAGAGAAATTGCTCCCGAAGGGAAAGAGACTTGAAGGTTTATGAGAATGAGTGAAGAGGGGAGGTGGAAGACTAGGGGTGTAAGGGGCTCTACCTCCTGGGGACAGAGTACCATCAGGAGCCCTTGGTAACCTTAAAATAGGTCCCCAGGAGGAAGAATTTGAATTTTTGGTAGTCACGGGAGCTGAAAGAACTTGTGCTTGTAGAATTCAAAAGGGATGTGAGAAGAGTCAAAATACTGTGCAAGTAGTGGGTGCAAAAGGGGAAGGGTTTAAAGCGTTAATTCATAATGTTAACCCTGGAGATTGAGTACTGATCAAGTCATGGAAAAACCAGCCTCTAACCCCTCAGTGAAGAGGTCCCTTTCAGGTACTGCTAACCACTGAATCAGCTGTGCAAACTGCAGAGTGGGAATGGACTCATGTCAACGGAATTAAAGGCCCGGTGGAAGAACCGAAAGAATGGACTATAACATCCAGACTGGGTGAGACAAGATTGACTCTTAAGCAGAGACCGAGAGATAACCTGAGAAGCACCAGGATGTCCGAAAAGTAGAGTTAAGCTTCTACCAGCCAGCTCGAGGACTGTTTTAAGTAACACTTTGGGCAGGGAATTTGAATCGTGTAGATTATTGATGTAATTGCCCTGTTTTAATGGATAGGGATTGAGAGTGTCTGTTGAGGGGCCGTACACGGGGAACAGTGAGAGGTGCTGGGGTGGTTTGTTTGGGAATTGACAAGTGGAATAAACCAGAAACTAGAGGGCAAGACCGGGTTGCCCCCTGTGCTTGCCACCAAGAAGATTATATAGCCCTGCTGCGGGCAGCAACCCTGCAGGCATGGTAAGGTGGGAGCAGAAGCTATACCAGACCTCTATCATTCCTCAATTGTCTTTTCCCTCCAGAACCCAATATGAGTACAGTTGACAAGTAGAGTACAAGAGGGACTAGAGGGCAAATCCGAGTTTGCCTCTGTATTCACCACCAAGATACACCTGCTATAGGTAGCAATCCCATAGGCATGGTAAATGGGAGTAAAAGCCATACCGGACCTCTGGGATTCCCTTTCATCTGTTCCAACCAATTAATGTTGTCAACTCCACCAATCATTTTGCTTAAGGAAAACCTGAGGTTTTTTTCCTGCTCCCACTGTCCTCACCCACACCAACAGATGCTATTATGACTCATCCAAAATTAAATTTGACTCAGGAGTGCCGCTTCTCTTTCCTCGGCTAGCTGATGTTGAGAGTGGGGCGTGGCAGTTTTCCCCCTGGAGCTCTGTGGAATCCCAGTTGTCAGTTGATTCGGCGCAGAATAAAGCACAGGCAGTGCACACGGGTCCCAGGGAAACTTTATTTGATGGTGTTTCTTCCCCTCTTTCTTCCTGGGCCCCAACTAAGGGGCCAACAAAGACTTATATCTCAGGGGAAAGGCAGGGGCAGACCCAACTTCCAACAAATCAGGAGAGTTGGGAGTAAAAACCCAGGCGGGGAATAACAGTAGCGAACCAATAAACTTCCAAGGAAGAAAAACAGTTTTAGGAAATGGGTAAAATTTGGAGAAACAGAAACTAGAAACTAGCTGACGACATTTCTGGGAAAAGGGTGGAGACAAAAGAAAAACCAGCACCAAGGAAAAACACTAAATCACAAATCAAACCATAGACCCACTGATAAAACAAAAAGCATGATACAACACAGGAGAAGTAGGAGTGGATCATGAAAATTGAAAATGAGAATTAATTGCTCAAGCCAAATGACTTATAGAAAAGGGAAAGGGGGGTTTGTTATAGATGGGTGTAGTGGTTTTGGTTCGCCAGTTTCAGATTTCCCTAATTTTTAGATTTCCCAACCAATGCGCTGATGAGTGTGGTGGGCTTCAGTGCTGGCTAACCACCAGTGCACTCATTTCCTTCTGTGAGATAGGATTAGGAGAAAGGCAAAGCAAGCTCAAAACTTTAAAAGGGTATAAAGAAAATTTCATTAAAAGTAACTAAAAGGAAAAAAGTAGTAAGAATCAAAACAAACCCTTCAGAACACTTCTTCTCCCCCCACAACCTTTTCTTTCCCACTGATAATGTAAAGAAACAAAACCTAAAATTTCTAGTCAGTTTACCACCTTTAAAATAGTCTTTTTTCAGTTCACTAAGGGAGAGAAGTCCCTCTTGTTAAAGTTATGGAGACTTCTCAAGAGGGAAAAAAATAGTTCTCTCATGGCTTTCTCACGACTAGCAGCTGCCCGGGGGAGAATCTGTTATCGTGAAGCCCCTCCCATTTTCCACAAGCCTTCCCACAGCTTGTCAATGGGCCATGTCGACTTATGGGGTATTGTTTTAAAAATGAGCTGTTTGAAGGTAAAAGTTCTTATTATCTATCTCTAAAATAATCTTCATCCCTGGAACAGAGATCTTTTTTTCCTGGGGGCATCGGACTACTCTTTTCTCCTTCTCTGTTCAAAGTT
>NW_024508910.1:0-582 GCF_017590135.1 Pyrgilauda ruficollis | reverse complement strand
AAAAAAGCTTTAGCAGTGGTCCACAGTTCCCAGGCAGCAGGGCCAGGGAGCAGCTGATGCAGGCATTGCACACATGCAGTCTTCAGCAGCACAGCCCAGAAGGGTGCTGAGCTGTTGCTCTGCCCTCTGCTCTCCCATCATCACTTCTCTTTGCCCAAAAAAAGGCTCATGAAGCTGACTTCGTGTCCAGCCCCAAACTTCACAGTTTTCTCCTGATTTCTAAAAGGATATGCAAATATAATCTTGGATAAGAACTTGTTTCCCAAATCTAAGCTCTACAAAAAACAGTTAGATGCTTAGTGAAAACATTATTTCTCTTCATTCCTATGCATGTTGCAAAATAACAGCACACACAGCGACAAGGGCCACCCTCCTCCCCTCTGAGCAAACATTGCTGACACTCGAGTGGCTGTGGTTAAACTGATGAGTGAGCTGGAAGTACAAACTGCTGGCACAAAGAGGTTCAGGGCCAGGCATGTGTTCCTCACAGCTGTTACCTAGCAAACATGAAATGTACTGTTTCAAAAGACACTTCCTTTTTTGAAATTGTTGCTAGCTTTGAGAAAAATAACACATTTCAAG
>NW_024508909.1:0-582 GCF_017590135.1 Pyrgilauda ruficollis | reverse complement strand
TTATTTCATCAAGAGTACAATACTGAACATTCCATTCACCCATCATGCAGTATGTGTCTTAGTGTACAAGAAAAAAACAATGCATACTTCCCATCATACACCCTGGATTTAAAATATGATTGTCACAGAACTAGGACAACACAGGTGAAGCAGTAAGGTCATGCTTGTTAACAGAACAAGATTAAAATATTTAGTCCTTTTGAGGAGCTGAATCCTGCTTTCTAAAAGGATTATTTCAAAAGCCAAAGCTGGTCTGCTGCAATGAATGATCATAAAACAGCACTATGACTGTGATTATTCTGCAAGTGCTTAATATTGAGGAGCATTTTCTTTTCCATTGATGTGACTAAGAAAGCATGGGTGCAGACAGTGAAACCTCATGTATGTCTAACAAGGTAAAATCAAGGCAGTGTTCATCAGATTATTATGGTTTAGCTTGCAGGGGAACAACAGAAACAAATGTTGTCTGGTTTTAATCTACATTTATAATATAGTTCCAAATTTTTTTTTTAATTTTATCCAACATTAAATCATTTCCAAACCCCCACAATCCCGCCTATACTTCTCAAATCCTCTGCTTAA
>NW_024508908.1:0-580 GCF_017590135.1 Pyrgilauda ruficollis | reverse complement strand
AACCCAAACCATCCTGGGATCCTGTGGTTCTGTGTGCAGGCAGACTCTTAAGTTACTATGGAGAAGAGAGCAGCTGTAAATTCACAGCCACTGGAGCTGCTGTGGTGGCTGCACTACTGAGAGCCAGCAGGCTCAGGAGTGATTTTCTGTAGGCAATTCCTGGCTATTTGCACACAGGAGTTTTGCTGGTTTATTGATTTACCCATTTCTTCCAGCCAGATTCATTCCAATACCAGAAATCCAGTTTGTCACATTACAATTTTCCCTTCAGAAATGATTTGTGAACAAGAGCACTACAAAAGTATATATTGACTGCAGTGTTATAAAATTATAGAATGGTTTGGGTTTGAAGGAACATTAAAGCTCCTCTCGTTCCAGCCCCACACCTCACCTAAGTTTGCCCAGTGCCCCATCCACCCAGGCCTTGAACACTGCCTGGGAAACATCTATTTAAAAATATGTATTTTTTCACCATTCAGAGCTTAGGGAGATGATTTTTCATTCATCCTCTCCCTTCCCTGCTGGGTGGAAGTGCTGTGATACCAGAGATGTCTTACATTATGCACAGACTTGAGGAAAG
>NW_024508907.1:0-582 GCF_017590135.1 Pyrgilauda ruficollis | reverse complement strand
ATCTTTAATGTCCCTTCCAACCCAAATATTTTAGGACTCTGTAATTCTATAAAGAATAAAAGAAGATGTGGCCCTGGGGTGCTCTATAGCAGTAATAAATTCAATTATAAATTTCTAGGGCTGGACAGGAGTATAACTGAGCCTTACCCCAGCACAGTGACACCCTGGATGAAAAACTGCTCTAAGGGAGATTTGTCATATGGAAGTGGTACCCAGTCCTCGCAAGGAAATAATTTCTCCTGCTTATCTACAAGCTCTTCTGCAGTGTTGGGTGAACTGAAGTCAAATATTACACTCTAAAAGACAATTACGTGTCTTTCACTTCCTCAAGTCCCTCGAAAGCCAAATAGTGCTATCTAATCTAAACCACCCCAGCTCTTCTCCATCCCCTCAGCCACATGCTGTGCATTACATTTCTGCAAAAATCCACTGCAGTCTGCTTCAGCAATCCCTTTGAAGTCCTTGGAAGCTTATCTGTACTCCAGCAAGCAAGGGTGTGTCTCCAGGCCAGCTTGTGGGCAACCATAAAGCAGAAATTTATCCCAGAGGCCACAGGTGGCTCTCTGGGGATTTTTTTTTTTT
>NW_024508906.1:0-582 GCF_017590135.1 Pyrgilauda ruficollis | reverse complement strand
CTCTGTGAAGAGAGCTGTGGCCACAGTCACCTGGACAGGGAAACCAATGGAGCAAAACTCCCTTCCTTCACATCCAGGAAGGTGTTTTATGCCACAGTGCCAGGTGCAAGGTGGAGGCTCACTCCACCTTCAGGTACATGAAGGTGTGCTTCCCCAGGTGATCCTGCTGTCTTACAGTCAGCTCCTTTTTGGTTATGTTTTGCTTTTAATAAGGGGAAAAATTCAAAGGTTTGTTTCAAATGGAGGTTTTAAGAAAAGGTACAGACCAGAACATTTGGAACCCTTCCAGAACACTATGCTATTACCCTCAGAGAGCACAGCTATGCTAAAAAGCCCCCTAAAAATGCAGCTGCTGGATGCCAAAAACTGCAATGCATGTTCCTGCAAAGAGCTCAGGTGATGGGGATTGCTCTGATACTTTAAGCCTGTTGATCACACTGTACAAGTCATGAGGGTGCCTGTTCTTCATAACAGCCTGCCCTGCACAGGAAGGGCCAACCCAGCCCCTTTCCTGAAGTGAAAACCTACAAAGTACCCTCCTCACAGTGCAAACAGGCTGAGATGCACATGAAGCAGCTTCAC
>NW_024508905.1:0-582 GCF_017590135.1 Pyrgilauda ruficollis | reverse complement strand
GCTCCATGGTGGCATCAGATGGCCTCAAGATGGCATCATATTGGCTCCATGGTGGCACCAAGGTGGCATCAAGATGGCTCCAGAACGGCCACAAAATGGCGCCAAGATGGCACCAAGATGGCTCCATAGGGGCACCAAGATGGCTCCAAGATGACATCATATGGCGCCAAGATGGCACCAAGATGGCTCCATAGGGGCACCAAGGTGGCATCATATTGGCTCCATGGAGGCACCAAGGTGGCACCAAGATGGCTCCATGGTGGCTCCAAGATGGCTCCAATATGGCCTCAAGATGTCACCAACACGGCACCAAGGTGGTAGCAAGATGGCTCCAAAATGGCCTCAATATGGCACCAAGGTGGCTCCATGGTGGCATCAGATGGCCTCAGGATGACATCATATTGGCTCCACGGTGGCACCAAGGTGGCCTCAAGATGGCACAAAAACGGTGCCAAGATGGCACCAAGATGACACCAAGGTGGCACCAAGATGGCTCCGTGGTGGCACCAAGATGGCACCAAGGTGGCAACAATGGGGCACCAAGGTGGCATCAAAATGGCTCCATGGTGGCATCAAGGTGGC
>NW_024508904.1:0-582 GCF_017590135.1 Pyrgilauda ruficollis | reverse complement strand
TTTTTTTTTTTTTGTTTCCTTTTGAGTTGGATAAATGAATTGAACCTCACTAGCGCGTCAGTTTTAGTTACTGAACTGTTTTCTCTGGAAGTGAAGGACTGTGTGGTAGCACAGTGTGTATCTTATTGCACATGAGGTTTTTTGCCCACTTTGGCCATGCTTTTGAACTTGCAAGTTGACTGCAACCAAATTGGGTAGAAATGGAGAGGTTTCAAAGCAAATCCTTCCAAGTTCCATGGAAACAGCCCAATAGAAGGTGGAGGCTCTGCCCACCAGTTCTGGAAAAGCTACAATTTGCCTTCACAGAACTTTGCACGTCACGGAATCCACATGATCAAGGCTTGTCTGAATCCTGTTCCAGTCAGTGGAAACAGCAGAAGTCACTCTTGCATTTTTAGGTAGTGAAGTCACTCACCCATAACATCCAATGCCACCGAAAAACTGCCCTCGTTAATCCTGCTACTCCCAGAATTGCTGGGTTGGAACATCTGAATGAGGGAGGCCAGTTTAAAGTCTGGGAGATGTTCTAGCACTGTTCCAGTTGTGCCTTGATCCAGTGTTGGATGTTGTGTAGGTGTTTTT
>NW_024508903.1:0-582 GCF_017590135.1 Pyrgilauda ruficollis | reverse complement strand
CGTCCCTTTATCTTCACATTTCATTATAAAATGTTAACAGCGAAAGAACCCAGCGCAGTCCGAGCTCGCACGCAGCTCTGTGAGGGGCGCCTCCGAAGGCGGCGCTGCGGTGAGGGGAGCCCGGCCCGGCCCGCTCTGTGCCGCGGGCGCGGAGGGTGCGCGCTGCCCCCGCTGCGCGGAACGCGCTGTGCCGGGCACCGCTCCCCGGAGCCCGTCCCGAGGGAACGGGAAGGGTCGCTGGCCCCCGGCTCTGTCCCGCAGATCGCTCCCACTCCCTCAGCCGCGCGGGACGGACGCGTTCCGCGGGGCCGGGCCCATCGCGTTCGGCCCGGCCCCGCTCGCTCCTTACCCCAGGTTCATGGCGCTGCCCGGCGGCCGCGGAGCGCCGCGGAGCCCCGAGCATCGCCCGCCCTCAGCTCCGCGCCCCGCCGAAGGAGCCGTGCGCCGATTGGCTGCCCGCGGGGGGGCCTTCACCAATGGGCACCCGCAGCACTGCGGGGCGGCGCGGCCGGGAGCGCTGGGGGATGGAGTCCCGCGTATCCCCGGCCCCGGAGCGCCGGGCATGGGTCCGATGGAGTCCCG
>NW_024508902.1:0-582 GCF_017590135.1 Pyrgilauda ruficollis | reverse complement strand
TTGTGGCAACCAGCTTTAATCTCCTAATGTGACCCAAGAGAAGCAAGGTCCCATTACAAGCTTTGACTGTCTTTACAAATGGATCTGGCCACACCCAGAAGTCGGTACTGCTTTGGTGGAACACTGATCTCAGCCGATGGGATTTGGATGTCACTACTGTTTCAGGTTCTCCCCAGATTGCTGATTTGGAAGCTGTTGTGCAGGCCTTTCCGTGATTTGTCACCCCTCTTAACTTAATAACACATTCTGCTTACGTTGCAGGACTTGTGAAAAGATAAGAATTGTTTCTCATTCTTTCCCTGATCTTCTCATAGCCTTCCCCAGGATGATGCCCAGGGAAGTTGTGTGTTTCTCTCTGTGGCCAGAGAGCTGCCGCCACAAGAGAGCACCCCTACTTTGTTATGCATGTCAGGTCTCACACAACTTTACCTGGTTTTATTGCAGAGGGGAACTGGCAAGCAGATTTACTTGCCTTACCTGTTCAGCTGCCAGACCACTTTTCCCAGGCAAAACTCAGTCACTCATTTTTTCACCAGAATGCTGCTGTGCTCACATGCGCCTTTGACTTGACCACACGCCAAG
>NW_024508901.1:0-582 GCF_017590135.1 Pyrgilauda ruficollis | reverse complement strand
ACACAAAATCGTCTTGTTCCTATCAAGACATGTTGCAGTGGTTGTGATATGTGTTGTAATCAACCTCTGTGGAAAGGAACTTCGCTATTTTGGATTTAATGAAAGCAAATCCAGCTCCTTACTGCAAGCATTCATAACATCTCTTTGCATGGAAGGAATGAACATGTTGCTGCTCTGAATGCTGAGTGGCTCCACAATTTCACTGGATACGACTTTCTTCAGATTTTGGCTCCTTGCAGTTTGCTGAGAACCTGGGAAGCAGTGAGTGGTGGTTGAAGTAAGAGTATGGTTCTACACAAAATACACACACCTGGGCTTTTTGTTTTCAGGCTTCTTCCATGTTTTTCTGCTTCATTATGGACCTTAAAAATATTTCACTCTGAAGGATTTCATCTGAGTTTATCTGGGTTTTTCTTACATGAGATGGCAGGGATAGAAGTAAGAATTACAGCATTTTTATCAGGTGTAGGGAGAGAAGCCAAAATATATATTAAAGGTATTTTTTAATGTGGAAAGGTGTGTTCTGTAGTCCTTTGAAAATGAAAACCTATGAAATACAAGGAACTGAAATCCATGGTTTTC
>NW_024508900.1:0-9447 GCF_017590135.1 Pyrgilauda ruficollis | reverse complement strand
TGCTGGAGCTGGCTTTGAGGGTCCTTCGCCCAGATCATCATCATCCACTGGTCTATCAGTTTTGCTTTTGTGCTTCTTTCCCGCAGCAGCAATTGCTAGTGGCTTAGGCTCTCTGTCTGATTTAGCTGCTGCCTTAGGCTCACTGTCTGGTTTAGCTACAACCTTAGTAGCTGGGGTGTTGGCTGCAGCCTGAGTGACTGGGGTAGCTACTGCTTTATCTCCCTGCCCCCATCTGCTGCCTTACAGTATCTAGCAGCATGTGATAAGCACATGCCAGGGCCCAGCTTATTGCAATGAACTTTTTCTCCTTAGAGTTGTCATTGCAGTTCTCTTCCAGATATTTCCCCACCTCATCTGGATTCTGAATTTGTTCACATGAAAATTCCCAGGCTGAGGGATCAGAAAATTCCTTCAGGGTTCGACTCATTCTCTCCCATTCTCCACACCACTCAGGATTTTCCAAGCCTGGTTCTACTCCTGGTTCTGGGGTCTCATCAGCTCCTCTGGACATCACAGCCCTCATTCTAGACAAGCTGCAAACCATATAGAGGAGGCCTACCAGATAAAAAACCAGCAAAGTGGTCTCTTTAACATTCAGGGGAAACTGAACATTCTCAAAAAGTGATTTAACAGATTCAAAAGAGAAGTAAGGAAAGGAAAGGCTGAAAAAGCCTCATACCCTGGTCTTCCTCTAACAAACTGGGTGCAATTACTAATAAACTTCTAAAGCATGCTACTGGAACTGGGACATAGGGTAGGATGAAGAAACCATAAACCATACATATCTTGAACAGACTCCAGTACCTTTGTAAACTCCCTATAAATCATTATCACTGAGCCCAACACAATAGCTATTCTAATCTGTGCCCCTCTACTGTAAAAACTACCTGTTCGGGGCAATAATGGAGCTATTTCTGGATAAGAAAATAAACTTAGGGACCAGAAAGGTATTAAAACTTCAGAAAAGCCTAGGGACCAGAAACACATGAAGGTCTCCACTGTGAGAGACATTATGAATTCAAGCAACATGGCTACTGACTATCCCAATACAGAGTAAGTACAACCAAAATGCAAACAGTACAGTTTTTTCCAATTTCTCAAGCCTCACATTGGGCTCCAGTAAATGTATTTGTGCTGGTTTAGCACAATTTTGGGACAAAAACCTCTACAGGGGTTTCCTCTAGAAAAACAAATTTGAGCGGCCCCTCCCCCAACTCGTTCAGGAAAAATATTTCCTTGGAGAAAAGTGGAAAAAACTGTTTATTTAACAGGAAAAGCATTTACCAGCACAAAAAATTAACAATATTAAACAATAAAACCTCTTGCTGCTCCAAAAGAGATGACAAACTCAAAAAGTCCCCTTTGTGCGTTGTAGCTTAGCTCACTCAGTCTGTTATCAGTCCCTCTGGCACTGGAAATGCCATGGCCCAGGCCAGGCCAGGTCCCGATGGACCACAGGTGCAAGCTGCTGGTGCTCTTCCGGATGTTCAGTCCAGAGCAGGTTTAAACAGGTCCAAAGAAAAAGAAAACCCACAGTACAGGGAACTTCTCTGCCTCAGCTAGCTAAAAACGAACTAAAAGCAAGGGAGAGCTCTGTCCCACCATCTGTCAGTCCACAGACAACACAGGAGCAGGAATGTGTAGAAGTGAGTGCAGTTTCTGAAAACAAACTGCATGCTACTTCTTCCCGCCCCCCCCCCAACCCCTTTCACTCTCAAAACCAATCTTTAAGGTGCAAAACTTATTTCTGGGTTAAACAGACAAATGGGGATAAGAGCATGATAAAATCACCCCAGGACATTCCCACAGTAAATTCACATTGCTACTATCTCAATAGAGTTGTTTACTTGCATAATTACCTTGATGTTTTATTGTTATATGACAAATTTTCAGTAACCTTTTTGTAATAATAGAGTTTAAATAAGTTAATTCCTGTTAAGATTAATTTTTGTTTAGTCTCAGTGATGTTAATGTTATAAATAAGAAGTTTGACTAGGCCAATATTCAAGCAACAATCAATTTATTAATTAATATGGTAAAGTATGAGCAAAACAGCCCTGGGTACAGTGGGAAGGGGGGGAGGGGGAGGAGGAGGGGGGGGGAGAAGTTTATTCTCTGACTCCAATATTTATAGACTTTCAAAAGTGACAGTGGATTGGAGGGTGACAGTGCCACCTCTCCAATGACATGGACAAACCAACAGTCCATCAAATTTCTCCTCCTCCAGAGAAGAATGTAAACCAATAATTATTTACATAAAAGTGCGTGAGAAACTCCATTACAAGAATGTAAACATCAGAAGGCTTAGAAGAAGTTAGAAGAACAGGGCAACATCCCACCCTTTTTCCGTTTAAAAAAGAAAAAAAAAAAGAACCATGTGAAAAGGAAAAATGAACAATGTTCAGTGTCCACTCGCGGAGGAATCATTGGAGTGATCACTCGCATCGTCTGCATCTGAGTCATCACTTGATGATTCATCCACTTGATGACTTTCAATTTGGTCATGATTTCCATTTTGCCCGTCAGCCAGATTCTGACTCTGCGGTTGCAGGTCAGGATGAACACACTTCGAAAGTACCCAGCGTACCCCAGTATCTGTGGATACGCACGCATACCCACGCCCCGAAGCGATAAGGTCATAGGGACCTTCCCACTGTTTGGTGACTAAATTCCACACCCAAACCTTCACTCAAGGCTGATGTGTCTCATCTGCAGCCTGCAACGAGAGATGATGATGCAAAATGACAGGATTATTTGAGTTCTACGGCACACCACTGTCACCTTTGGAAATCGATAAATGCTGGAGACAGAAAATAAACTTCCCCTTTTTCCTGCCTTGATAGCAGCAGCATGTCTGCATCGTGTTGTCTCGTGTCCTGTAGTGACACATCAATTGCAAACACCATTGCCGGCATTTGATTATCAAGCAAGGAATCAGCTCAGACAATGCAGTTGCTGGCTTCTGTGGCTGATGGGGCAGGAAAATCCATTCCAAGATATGCAAGGAATCGGACCATTTGTCACTCCATTGGCCAATGATGACTGTGGGATGCGAATCTGGAGTGGTAATGAACACAGTGACATCAACGGAGGGATCAGTGCAATAAACCTGGCAAGTGGAAACAGCTCGCTGAACCACCTCCAGCACCTGACGTGCCTCAGGGGTCAATGTGCTAGGTGACTTTAAATCAGAGTCTCCCTTTAACAAATCACAGACAGGCTGTATCCTCAGCAGCTCATCCTGGGTGGACACAGCCACCAAAATGTCATCCCTATAATGATAAAGACGGGCATCAGGAAACTGCTTGCGAACTCCAGACAAGGCATGGGCCACATACCATTGGCATATGGCCAGAGAATTCTGCATGCCTTGGGGCAAAGTTCTCCATTGATATCTCTGTGCGGGCTCAGCCTTGTTGACTGCTGGCACCGAGAAGGCAAATTTTGGTCTGTCATCGGGATGCAAAGGAATTGTAAAAAAAACCAATCCTTCAAATCCACAATGAGGACCTGCCAGTCTGCGGGAAGCATGGTAGGTGATGGCATGCCCACCTGCAATGTTCCCATGCTTTCCATCACGGCATTGACCTTTTGGAGGTCTTGTAACAACCTCCATTTCCCAGATTTTTTCTTGATGCAGAAGACAGGAGTGTTCCAGGGACTGGTAGAAGGCTCCAGATGACCCTGGTCCAACTGCTCCTGCACCAGATTTCGAAGGGTGACTAATTTGTCTTGAGGGAGGGGCCTTTGGTTCTCCCAGACAGGTTTGTCCACTAGCCACCATAAAGGAGGCACAGGACACTCTGCGCCCTTCATTGCAGTGGCTCCCATCAAAAATCCGTCTCGATGCGCACCCCTCACGCGGACAGATCATCCCTTCCCCAGAGGTTAGCAGGAGTAGAAGTAACATGAGGCCAAACCAAGGCCGTCTGTCCCTCCAGGTTCGCGACCAGCATGGGCCACTGGCTCACGTAGCATTGCGCAGTTTCTCCCAATTCCACAACAGGTGTCTCCACTGGATTCAAGGGTCACTCTGGGGGCCAGGTGGCAAGGGAGAGAACTGTGACGTCCACACTGCTGTCAAGAAGCCCGCAGAGGCAGATCTCCAGCAGCATCGCACCAGGGATGGACAGGGTACACAGCATCTCGGGACGTTCTTTGGTCAGGACAGAGGTCCAGTAAACTTGAGGCGGCCCAGTGGATCCAAAGCCGCTGTCTCCATGCGACCGGTCAACTGTCCTGCAAACAGAAGACTTAAAGGGCACAAGTTGAACAATCTGCATCCCTTTTGGGAGAGTGACGGGGGGGGGGGGGGGGGGGGGGACACATTTACAATATTTTTATGGGGGGGGGGGGGGGGGGCCGGGGGGGGGGGGGGGGGGGGGTGTGGAGACCACTGTACCAATCTTTCCCTTGAAATCTGCATCAATGAGTACCAAATGCACAATGATGCCCTGAAGGGTGGCACTAGATTTCCCCACACGGAGAGCACTCATGCCCTCACCCAAGGAACCAAAAGCATCCAGGGGAACCTTGTGCATTTTGGAAGACTCTAAGACAACTTGTCGCTCGGCCTCAGCTAGATGGTGACGGGGGAGTGGCAGTTCCCCCACCCCCAAGCTCTGCTGAATCCCAGCTACCAGTGTTGGCACAGCATGAAACAAAGAGCAGCACACGGGTCCCGGGGTAACTTTATTTGATGGTAAAACTTCCCCTCTTCAGAGTCCCAGGACCCCAAACTGAGAGCAGACAGTGACTTATATATGGGGGCAGGTCTCAGAGGAGGGTACAATCTTTAACAAATCAGGAAAATTGGGAGTGAAAAACAAGGCGGGGAATACAATGTATAAACCAATAAAGAATTTCAAGGGAGGAAAACAGTTTCAGTAAACTAATAAAGTTTGAAGAAATACAAAACCGACAGGGAAAATTCTCAAAGGGAGGCAGGCTCGGGGAGAAACTGGCATCCAATAAAAGGAGAAGTGACGAAAGTTCTGGGAAAAGGGCAGGGATAAAAAGAACAGCATAAGGAAACTACAAAATTACAAATCAAACAGTAAACATACTAATAAAACAAAAAACACACCACAACAACTGTTGCTGCTGTGCAGTCATCAACGCCTGCTGAGCCGTGGGTGCTGGCTGCAAGCTGGCTAAGCAGACCTCCATCGGCACCGGGGCTCGGAGAGAAGCTTTTGTCTGGGCGCGTCTCCCCTTTGCGCTCCGCTTCCTGTTTCCCGAGCCCGGCAAAGCCTGGCCATTAACATGAACAGTCACCTTGCAGACATTTGTGGTATGGTTTGGCCTTCCACACCGACCACACAGAAACAAGGGAGTTGTGACCTTTTGTGCTTTCTTTCCCTGTTTCTTGCTGGCCTGAGCATTCCCCTGCTGTCGCTGCCTGACCTGCAGCACCGCCCAGACCGGCTGCACAGCAGTAGCCAAGGCAGCCATCTTATGACCTGAGGTGCCTATCTTTGCACAGGCCTCCGCCATCTGTGAGATGGAAGGATCACCAGGAAGAGCCTCTATGATTCTCCTACAATCGTCATTGCAGTTACATCTTGCAAGGTGTGTAAGCACAAGCCTCCTTGCCTCAGGATCTGCCACCTGCTTCTCCACAGAGGCAGTCAGCCTCCCTGCAAATCGTAGGACTCATCAGCCCCCTGGACAACAGTCACAAACTACTCCTTTGGAGCAGCCAGTTCTATGGTCAGAACCAACGCTGCCATGCCTATTGTCTGGCACTGGTCCAGCACAAGGGGATAGAAGCCAACCTGCCCATTAGGAACAGCATAATTGCCTATGCCCAACAGCACATCAGTGCCAATCACACACCTGGGATCCTGCAGACCCAGCGTCGCATTCTGCTCCACTGCCCTGGCTGCCAACTGAGTCCATTTAGACTCAAAATCGTCAAATTCTACAGGCGGAAAAAGAATATGAGCCAAACAGCAGATGTCGTAAGGTGTCAGCAAATCAGCAGCAAGCACTCGAAGCAGCTGCATGACTTCAACAGACCCCAGACCATATTGTCCAACCTTATCACGGAGTTCCATCATAGATTCCCACAATAAAGGTTGATAGGTGTTATGAGTAACACCCCTAAGCACAGGGAAAGCCTGGCAACCCCCTGGTAAGGAGGCAGCACCTGCTAAGTCCCATCCCATGGGGCCCACAGGGACAGAGGCAGATGCCTGACTGGGAGGCAGCTCAACACCACCTGACACCACATCCCCTGCAGCATCGGCAGGGCCAGAGGAGCCATCTCTGCAATCCAGCAGATGCTGCGCGAAGGCAAAATCAACCATTTCCTCAACCTCAGCTTTGACTTCCCGCCAGAACCGCCCGTGTTCCCTCGGACGTACGGTCACCTGACGGGGGGAGCGTCCACAAGGCCGTCGAGGAGGGTCCACGGCCCTGGGGAATCACTGGTCTCCCGCCGGCTGCATCACCATTTGCGCTAAAAGTGAACACCTCAGCGTCCTCCTGTGCCGCAGCCCAGGTATCCGCGGGAGGCAGGGGCGGTGGGGCCGAACCAGCCCCAGCAGAGACCGTGCCCGCCGGCAGGCCAGCAGTGCTGTCCGCTGCAGCAAGGGCAGAGGACACCGTGGTGGACGCAGGTCCCGGCAGTACTCCTAGATCCGGTGCGGATTGAAATAAATGGGCAGGAGATCTTTCTCCTTTTTAATGCCTTTATTAAAGAGATTCAGCTCAGGTGGGGAGAAATCGACGGGTTGCGCCCACGCCGCCGCTGTCCCCAGGAGTGACACGGAGGAGGAGGGTGATGCAGCTTTGTCCGCTGGTCTGCAGGCAGAGCTGGGGACTATGTCCTCATGGGAGATTAGCAGATTCCAACTTTTCGGTCCAACACTTCGGGTCCCCTCCTTAGTGAACATCCTTTCAGGTCAGGGTGAGAAGCAAAAAGGATCCAAGCAGGCACTGGACTATGCGCCCATCCTTAGCCATCACCTAGGTCCCCTAATTCTATATTGGCTCGTTGTTTTTAGGGGTTTTCGTGGAAAATGGGAAGATTTGGAGCAGTGCATTTCTCATCTGCATACGAGGTCTCAGGCCACTCCTATTTTCCTGGTGCTGCCGTGTCCAGGTGTTGCTCCTGGGCAAGCATCAGGAGGACAATGGCTAAATCACCAACCATTGACGGGCAATTAAAGAAGAACTCTTAACAATGAAGCTGTGAGATACAAAGTTGTGTTTCGTGTCAGGTACATACAGGTAGTGTGTGTACTTGTGATTGTGATTTGTGTGGAAACTGATCATGGGACAATTAAAAGATGAATTCTAAAAAATAACTGCGGGAGTAAAGCATGGAAAAAGGCCTTGGAAATTATCCTGTGTTTGCAAATAGCATCTGAATTAAAGTTTTAAGAATGTTGCTGCTGGACAGGAACTTTCTGCACGTAGCTAAGCATTTAAACAGCTTTTGCAATAATAACTTGTTTAGAATGTATGTAAAGGAAATATGCTTATCTCAACACCTTAGCAAAACAGTAAAAAGCAGCTTGAGAAAGGAATTTGAACATCAACTCAAGGATTGATAGCTTCGACCAAGGGAAGCTGGACATCACCGTCATGAGATTTATAGTCTTTGCAAGTAAAAGGTGGACACACATCTGGAGTCTGGACCACACCAGCTGGAAGACCTCTTTGTTCTTTGGGACGTCGAACCCCACCATCTGGGGATACTCCTTTCTGGGGTACATCCTGAGAAAAACTAACTCACAATAGTGTATGGAATTGTGACGTAAAAATTGGGAATAGAAACTGCCGGGAATCGAAACTGCTGAGAAAGCTGTGTGTACCCCTATAAATACCTGCCGGGAATCGAAACTGCTGAGAAAGCTGTGTGTACCCCTATAAATACCTGTAAGCCTCAACCATCGGTGTGCAGTTGGAGGGAAAACTTCCCCCACTGTACCCAGGGCTGTTTTGCTCATACTTTACCATATTAATTAATAAATTGATTGTTGCTTGAATATTGGCCTAGTCAAGCTTCTTATTTATAACACGCCCACTCGCCGGCAGCTTGGAACCAGCTGGCCGGGAGCCCAATCCACCCCAGGGGAACGAAAAAGTCGCCATCCGAGACAGAACCGTCACCCAGCTCACCGTCCTGGGGGGGAGGGGGGAGGGCTCTGCTTCGCACAGAAACTCGAATTCCCCCTCGCCCGTGTCCAAGACGGAAGGGTCCCCTTGGGAGCTCTGAGAGCTACAAAATCCAAACCCCTGCCAAACCGCGTCAAACCTTTTCCATTGCACCAGCAATGATCCTATGTCTATACTACAATCAGCAAAGAGACCTTCCATGACTCGGTCTCCCACGAGAGACCACACCTCCCATAGAAATAAGAACAATTTTGCTATTTTATTTTTATAAGTAGTACTGAAGAATGAGTAACAATTTCATATTATGATTGCTATCAGTTGTAAGCTGTTTAATGCCTTTTTCGTTACTATTTAGCTAAAGATAAATGACAAAGCCAGCTGATTTACAAACCTTCACATATTGTTGTTTAGCTATTTATAAGACATATATTATTTTAAAGTACTTTCCTATCTACTATTACAAAGAGGTTTTTAGAATATAATAAAGAGACTCTTCCAGTTAAAGCCTGGACCCCGGCCAAGTCCTAGCCTTAACTAGTTAAGAAATATACCAATAAACCCAAGTGTTTTCTACACCAAAACTATAGTCAAGTCATTTTGACTTGCCAAATTTAGACCTATAATAGCTAAACCTCCTTTTAAAGTGAACTTAGAAAACTTACCCAGGAATAGTTCTCCAAGCCCTCACTTTAAAATGAAGCTTGCCAGTTACTACAGACTCTAAGTAATAGTACAATATTTAAGAAATTGATAATGCATTGTTTTAAATCACCATTCTATTTTTCATGTACTACTAATTGTATATATCATCTGATTTATTTTTACTTAATGTAAATTTATTGTTTTGTCACATATTGTTTTGCTTTTATGTTGCCTTCATGTTCATAACAAGAAACACATGTGACTAAAAAACAAAAAAGGGGGATTATAGCTCCTCAAGAACTTTAATATTTACACAAAAAATTTTGAAATCAAATCAAATTTGATCCCTTACCTTCCTGGAGCACCCTTGAATCCCCAATAATTAGACCTCCTGGGTTCTGTGAAAATGGATTTTTGTGCTCATTTTAAATACACAGGAAAGAATCAGTCTAAAGATGTTTTTCCCTATCACCCTGTATATAAGAATCAAACCTTTTGGTACAATTACACTTCTGGCAGTATTTCTAAATCCAGTAATGCCCCCCCTGCGGCTGTCATCGGGAATGTTTTTGGTTTGTGGAGATTGAGCCTGAGCCTTTAGTGGCTGCAGTTTGGCGCCTTAGCTAAAAGATTTTTTTTAGGATGGATATATATGTGATGATTTTGATAATAATTGTA
>NW_024508899.1:0-583 GCF_017590135.1 Pyrgilauda ruficollis | reverse complement strand
AAAAAAAAAATGAAGGTGGGGGAGGGGATTTTCCACCCCCAATCCCAAAAAAGTGACTGAAAAAAATTGGGGGAAAAAGGGAAAAAATGGGGTGGGGGAGGGGCGGGTTTGGACCCCTTGAAAAAGTGACGATTTTTGGGAAAAAAAAAACCCTAAAATTGACCTAAAAATGGGAAAAATGGGGGAAAAAGGAGGGGGAGGGATAAAAAAACCCCAAAAATTTGGGGTGATTTGTTAAAAAATGAGATTAAAAATGGGGAAAATTGGGAAAAAAATGGGAAAAATTGGGGGGAAAATGGGAAAAATTGGGGAAAAAAAAGGGAAAATGAGGGGGGAGGGGTGGGGTGAAAAGCAGCCCCAAAATTGATAAAAATGAAGCTAAAAAAGTGGAAAATTTGTTTAAAAATGTCAGGAAAAAATAAAAAAGGGAAAAAAGGGGAGTGGGGGAGGGGAAGGGGTGAGAGCACCTTGGTGAAAAATTCCTAAAAATGACCTTGGAAAGTTGGGAAAATGGGAAAAAAGGGGAAAAAACAGGAAAAAAAAACAGAAAAAAAGGGAAAAAAATTCAGAAAAAACCAGAAAA
>NW_024508898.1:0-583 GCF_017590135.1 Pyrgilauda ruficollis | reverse complement strand
AAAAAAAAACTAAAGAAAGCATTAAAAAGGAGATTAAAAAGACCTAAAAATGACACTAATATTTTGATAAATATTCTTGTTCACTGTTACTGCTGTGCTTTTTTTTTCAGGGAATTTTTCTATTTCAGGGTGACTTTCTTTCCCTATTTTGAAATATGACTTTTTAGCAATGTCAATTTTTTTTCCTTTTTTTGTGTAAAAACATACATGGGGAATTAACAATGTGCTAATGAAATGTTTCCAGGCAGCTCTTGTTACTATAAGTCAAATCACAATCCTAATTGGCAAGCTGAGCTACCTAAATTATTCTAGCTACTTGCAGCAGGGCAGAGAAGGGTGATCCCAGTGATGTTGCAGGGAATTTGTGCACGAATCAGATCAAGAAAATTCAAATTGATTTTTTTTTTAATTTACATTTGATTTTGGGTAGAATCTTGCATAAATTTCTGTGGGAAGATAATCAGTTTTGCATACTGCTACTGTAATTATTTCCCACCTTCTGAGTAGTCCAACCCAAGTATTTGTCCACTCTATGGTTTGCTTTGTAATTTCTTTTAGATTTTTCTTTGGAAAAAGATGGGAT
>NW_024508897.1:0-583 GCF_017590135.1 Pyrgilauda ruficollis | reverse complement strand
GAGAGCGCGGTGACACGCTGGGGACACCCCGCGGGGCCGTGGGAGCGAGCGCGGTGACACGCTGGGGACACGGGCGGGGACACGGCGACGCGCCAGCCGCGGGGATCCCGGGATCCCGCGGAAGCGGCAGAACAATGGCGCGGCGTCACCGTCGCCGTCACTGTCGCCGTCCCCAGCGCCAGCGCGGCCCCGGGGACCCCCCGGCCGAGGGGAGGCGACACAGGTGACACGGGAGGTGACACGGGCCCCCTGCCAGGCCGTACGTGCGGCTCCGCACAGCGCGGCCGCGGCTCCGGCGCCAGCGGGGCCAAAGGCCACCCGGGGGCGGGGGACGGCGACGGCGACGTCACCGAGGCCACCGGGAGCCCCCCGCGGGCACCGGCCGCCCCCCGGCGTCCCTTTGTCACCGGGGCCCCGCCGGTCGTGCCGGCCTCCTCCCCGCTGTCACCTGGTCCCCGCGTTCCCCCCCGGTGTCACCCCCGGTGTCACCCCCCGGTGTCCCCTGGGGGTTTCCTGCCCCAAATGTCACCGGTGACGCAGAGGAAGGTCCAGCCCCGCCCCACAACCTGCCCCAAAAAAACCC
>NW_024508896.1:0-583 GCF_017590135.1 Pyrgilauda ruficollis | reverse complement strand
CTTGTTCTACCAGTATGAGCAAGATGAGAATAGGTGCACAAGCCAGTAGGCTGCAATGGACTGTTGGTTTTCAGCTCATTAGAACAGAGAAGAAAATGCAGATATTTAACTGCAACTATTACTTAAAGTCTTGGAAAACTGGATATCACAGCAGAGTATCTGTAGCTTCCCTTACCCTACTCCCTGTGCAAATCCGAGAGAGGTAAGCACCTTTGGAAGATCAAGCTCATAAAACACTGGTGGTTTCTTTCGATTTTTTTTCAGTGTTACCATGTGAATAATTTAAGAAAAATCATCTCTATTACTCCTAGTACATAAAAATCAGCTTTGGATAGTTGGGAGGTTATGTATATGTTACATTCAAACTGAATTTGATAGATGCTGGATTAATAATATGGAACCCTCTTTTTCCTCCTCATATTTCTCAGTTCTTTCTTGCCAGATAGCTGAGTAATGGATTAGCGTTTCCTCTCCATTCTCCATTCCTAGTAGCATCCTTCAAAACACTGCAAATGCCAAGAGCTTGTTAAGTTACTACTAGTTACTGTTTTTGATTGAGGACACTTGTGCAGTCCTTTTTTTT
>NW_024508895.1:0-583 GCF_017590135.1 Pyrgilauda ruficollis | reverse complement strand
TTTTTTTTCTGCATATGCTACACATAATTTGTTAATAAATCTTGCATAAATACTTGCAACAAAGTTAATGGTTTGTCATTATGGGACATGGAGAGTATTGATCAAGAATGGGGTTTAAGGTAACTATAAAACACTAAACCACTTAATTGATTAAAAATATTTTAGCTTTCTGTACATGAAAAAAGATGGTAACTCTGGAATGAGAAGTGCATTTTTACATCTCAAAATATTTGTAATTTAAGAATGCAATATTGAAATGTTATTAAGATACTATCAATAATCAATTATTTGTACTTCACATACCTGTATATCTGAAGAAAGAGCTGATGTAACTGAGAACAGGAATCAGAGAGGCAGGCACGAAATTCCTGCAAAAGCCATCAATTTTGAGTGGTACTTTTAAAATAAAATCCATGATTAATTACATGAATTACTGCACATCTCCTACCAACTCCTCAGTGCCACTGCATGAAACAACCAGTTCCAGTTTATTTTTCTGGGAAAATCCCAGCAGTAACCCTGCACAGGCTTGTGAGTATTTACAGGTGGAAGAACTAAAGCAGGTTATGCATGGATTTTAATT
>NW_024508894.1:0-583 GCF_017590135.1 Pyrgilauda ruficollis | reverse complement strand
TATGGGAATTTAGGGGATTTTTGGGGGTTATTTTGGGATTTAGGAGGGAGATTTTGGGGGGTCTTGGGAGGATTTTTGTGGAATTTTGGGGTTTTTTAGGATGTTATGGAGATTTGGAAATTTTTGGGGTATTTTCGAGGAATTTTTGGGGATGTTTTTGGGGTTTTTCGGGAATTTTGACAGTTTTATTGGGATTTTCTTGGGATTTTGGGGGATTTTTGGGGGATTTTTGGGAGATTTAGAGAATTTTCTGGGATTTTTTTCAGGGATTTTTAGGGGTTTTTTGGGAATTTTTGGGGAGAATGTTCTGAGATTTTGGGGGAATTTTTGGGATTTTGGAGGAATTTTTGTGGATTTTGGGGAAATTTGTGATTTTTTGGCAGACTTTCTGGGATTTTTAGGGAAATTTCTGGGATTTTGGGGGCATTTTTTGAATTTTGGGGTTTTTTGGGGGAATTTTGGGAGTTTTTTGGAGGATTTTTGGGGTTTTTTTGGGAATTTTTGGGGAAATTTCCTGGGATTTGGGGGGATTTTTGAGGAATTTTCTTGGATTTTTGGGAATTTTCTGGGATTTTTGGGGGAT
>NW_024508893.1:0-583 GCF_017590135.1 Pyrgilauda ruficollis | reverse complement strand
CTGGTCTATACCGGTCCATACTGGTCCCTACTAGTTTGCAGTGGTTTATACTGGTTTATACCAGTCCGTACTGGTTCATACTGGTTTATACTGGTTTATACCGGTCCATACTGGTCCATACTGGTTTACACTGGTCTATACAGTTTATACTGGTCCCTAGTGGTCTATACAGTTTCCATACTGGTTTATACTGGTTTATACCGGTCCGTACTGGTTTGCACTGGTTTATACCAGTCCATAC
The DNA here is from genome assembly GCF_017590135.1 of Pyrgilauda ruficollis. Classification (NCBI taxonomy): domain Eukaryota; kingdom Metazoa; phylum Chordata; class Aves; order Passeriformes; family Passeridae; genus Pyrgilauda; species Pyrgilauda ruficollis. The sequence goes on along the minus strand of NW_024508893.1, from coordinate 342 downwards.
TGGTTTATACTGGTTTACACTGGTCTATACAGTTTCCATACTGGTTTATACCGGTTTATACCGGTCCGTACCGGTTTATACTGGTTTACACTGGTCTATACAGTTTCCCTACCGGTCCGTACTGGTTTGCACTGGTGACTCACCCCTGCAGGCAGTGCGCGGCCGTCAGCACCCACTGGGGGGACACCAGGGACACCCCGCAGACGTGGGACCCCCCCCGGCGCAGGGAGCCCTGCCAGGGCCAGCGCCCCTCCCCCGCCTCCCAGCCCCCCACCGCGCGGGCCAGCGGGGGGGGGCGGGGCAGGCCGCACTCTGCGGGGACAGGGGACGCTCAGGGGGGGT
>NW_024508892.1:0-583 GCF_017590135.1 Pyrgilauda ruficollis | reverse complement strand
CCCTGTGCCTGGTGCAAGCAGCCTGCCTGGGGAGAGGTGTGCTGAGTGTAATGCCACTTACAGACTCACACCTTTAACTGCCACTTACCGTGAAAGGATGGTGAAATCTGAGCAAAGTTTGGCAGCACAAGGTGTCTAGAGGAATTAGAAATTGTTTAGAAACAGTAGCCTGAGCTACTGTGAGCTCATTGCTAAAATGGGGGCTGTGCTCCTGCAATGCAGGAGATGTCACTGCAGGAATCAACTGTCTCTGGAGGAGAGGACCTGGCATGCACTGGATCTTGGGTTTTTCCTTGACCACGTTTTCATGTGACATATTGTTTAATTTTATATTTTAGCTGTGATGCTACATAGGCTTTTTTCCTTTTTTTGGTTGAGTTAATCTAAATCTGAATAAACAGACTAAACCACTGAGACCATTATTTGTCTGTAGTCACCTCTGCATGCAGCAGCTGCCTGTCAGAGTTGCAGTGTAGAACCTAGAGGCTTTGTGCTGTTCTGTGAGTAGATCTATTGCAAAGCTGAATCATAAAAAATGCTGTCAGTTTAAATGAAGCAAAGAAAATCCTGAAGAGCTGCATTC
>NW_024508891.1:0-583 GCF_017590135.1 Pyrgilauda ruficollis | reverse complement strand
AATTCTTTGGGGAGAACATGAAATATTTAATAATATTCACAGTGTACACATTCCCTTCTCACTCCTCTTTTCATTAACTCCATACTGCATCTGTCTGAGCTCTTCCTGAAGGACTTCCTGCTGCCACACTCTTCAGTGACCAGTATCTGGTGAGTTCACATTCTGAGGCAGGCTCATTACTGAATAGTGTCTTCTTCTTCCCAATTAATAATTGACAAAATCAAGGGTAAATTATCATCAAATTTCATTGTCCAGAATTACTTAGTAACAAAAAAAACTCAACCCAGAGTGGAAGTGTTTTCTTTTACCATGAAGAAAATGGACTTAAGACACTTTTGGTCAATAGGAAATCAGAGAGCCTTGAACTCTTTGTGTTCCAGTTTTAAGGTACTAGCTTGAAGAGTACCAAACATACTGTTAAAAATACATCGTAGACTTGTGATTTTTTCCTAAACTGCTTTCCTTAATCTCCATGTCTTGAAATGAGAGAATTTAAAATTGTGATCAGAGATATACGTAGAACTTTGTATAAGTCAATACAACATAAAGACAACAGTCATATTATTCCAAACTTAAGAATTTT
>NW_024508890.1:0-583 GCF_017590135.1 Pyrgilauda ruficollis | reverse complement strand
TTGGACTCAATGATCTTAAAGGTCTCTCTCTTAGAGAGATTTTTTCCAAATTTGATAATTCCACGATTTTATGAATGGAAGTGGATTTGGCCCAAATGGGAAAAAAAAACCAATAATCTGAACATTTTCAAAGCACCTTTTTTTATCCTTGGCCAAAATGAAGCGGAGCAAGAAGGAAACTGAAGTTTCTTTCTCATTTGGAACTCACAAACTGCATCATTTCAGATGGCAGAGGATTGGTAATTTTAAGACAGATTTCCTGGAAGTCCCTAAGGGCAAACTTTATCCAAGCAAAAGCAGAATGATGGATGTGCTATTTAGGACACCCAGCTCCACATCTGTGACTAGTTCAGCAAAATAAGATTAAATGAGGAGAAATTCTTTCCTTTTCCTTTGGGTTTGGTTGGACCTCCAGAGACAATGAACTTCCCTGAGGTTTCAGATGACTGGGAAACAAATCAGGCTCCCAAGTGGGAAAATGGGACAGCACATCTGCACCTACAGGTTTCTTGGTGGGACACGGGAGATTGGTGAGGGATGGAGCTGGCACAAGAACTGGACACTGGAAAGGATGTTGCTGCTT
>NW_024508889.1:6351-9450 GCF_017590135.1 Pyrgilauda ruficollis | reverse complement strand
CCCCCAGGGACACCCCCAGGGACACCTGAGGGACACGGGGACACCTCCCAGGGATGTGGGGACACCTTGGGGACACCCTCAGGGACACGAGGATACCTCCAGTGTCACCCCCCAGGGACATGGGGACACCCTGAGGTCACCCCCAGGGACACCCCGGTGTCACCTCTGGGAATGACGTCCCCACCTGCCAGCGTCACCTGCTGTGACCAGGCCTGTGGTGGCATCAGGGACACAAGGCAGCCCCTCAGTGTCCCCTCAATGTCCCCCCAGTGTCCTCTCAATGTCCCCTCAGTGTCCCCTCAATGTCCCCTCAATGTCCCCCCAGTGTCCTCTCAATGTCCCCCCAGTGTCCTCTCAATGTCCCCTCAGTGTCCTCCTCAACGTCCACTCAATGTCCCCACAATGTCTTCTCAATGTCCACTCGATGTCCCCTCACTGTCCCCTCACTACCCCCTCATTGTCCCCTCAATGTCTCCTCGATGTCCTCTCGATGTCCCCTCAGTGTCCTCCTCAACGTCCACTCAATGTCCCCACAACGTCCTCCCAATGTCTCCTCGATGTCCCCTCACTGTCCCCTCAATGCCCCCACTATGTCCCCACAATGTCCTCTCAATTTCCCCTCCCTGTCCCCTCACTGTCCCCTGACTGTCCCCCCGCTGTCCCCCCTTGTCCCCACCTGCTGCAGGCGCCCGATGCGGGCGGCGATGTCCCCTCGGTGGCCACCGATGACGTCCCCGCGGTGGCCGCTGTCCCCCCCGTGCCGGTGGCCGATGTCCCCAGAGCGATGGCCGATGTCCCCAGAGCGATGGCTGATGTCCCCAGGCCGGTGGCCAATGTCTCCTGACCGGTGGCTGATGTCCCCAGGCCGATGACCGATGTCCCCGGGGCGGTGGCCAATGTCCCCAGGCCTGTGGCTGATGTCCCCAGGCCGGTGACCGATGTCCCCGGGGCGGTGGCCGATGTCCCCTCGGTGGTTGATGTCCCCTGGCCGATGACCAATGTCCCCAGGCCTGTGGCTGATGTCCCCTGGCCGATGATCGGTGGCTCCTCCAGCTCGGGGGGGGCCTCGGGCCCGGGGGGGTCCCAGGGCTGCAGCGCCCGGACACAGCCCTGGAGGGGGTCCAGGGGGGCCCGGGCTCCTGGGGGGCTCCTGGGGGCACCTGGGACAGGTACAGGCACCTGGGGGCACTTGGGGGGTTCAATTCTGGGGCACTTTTAGGGCACTTTTTGGGGCAATTCTGGGTCAGTTTTAGGGTAGTTCTGGGGCACTTTTAGGGGCACTTCTAAGACAGTTTTGGGTCAGTTCCGGGGCACTTTTAGGGCAGTTTTGGGTCAGTTCCGGGGCAATTTTAGGGCAGTTTAGGGGCAGTTCTGGGGCAGTTTTAGGGCAGTTTTGGATCAATGCTGGGGCAATTTTAGGGCAGTTTTGGGGGCAATTCTGGGGCACTTTTCGGGCAGTTTTGGATCAGTTCCGGGTCAGTTTTAGGGCAGTTTTGGATCAATGCTGGGGCACTTTTAGGGCAATTCTGGGTCAATTTTAGGGCAGTTCTGAAGCTCCGCCCCCAGCGGGAGGGGTGGGTGATGTCACAATCACGTGGTGCGGAAGTGGGCGGTACTTCACACACGCACAGCAGACCCCGCCCCCCTCGGCCCACGCCCCGCCCCCTCACCGATGACGCGACGCTCTCCAGGAAGCGGCCAATCACAGCGCGCCTCTCGCCTGGCAGCCAATCATCGCTCCCTTCCGGCTCTGGCTCAGCCTGAGGGAGACCAATGGAGAGAGGGGTCACGCTGGTGCCGGCCAATGAGCGGAGAGGAGGGCGGGGCCAGGCGGGGCCCCGCCCCCCTGTGGGGCTGAATGGGGAAAAGCGTTGGGGACATTTGGGGACATCTGGGGACATTTGGGGACACGGAGGGGCGGGGCCTTCCCCCACCCCCAGCTGTGACATCATGGCCACAACTGGGGGGAGAATTTCGGGGCCTTCCCGTGACGTCACGGTTGGGGGCGTGGTCAAGGGGACCCCACAACGCCCACGGGGAGCGGGAAGGCGACTGCGACACTCGGGACAGGGTGACACACTAGGACAGGGTGACACTGGGACAGGGTGACGCTGGGACAGGGTGACACTGGGGACAGGGTAACACTGAGGAACAGGGTGACACAGGGACAGGGTGACACCGGGACAGGGTGACACACTAGGACAGGGTGACACTGGGGACAGTGTGACACAGGGACAGGGTGACACTCGGACAGGGTGACTCTGGTAGAGGGTGAGACTCGGGACAGGGTGACACTGGGACAGGGTGACACACCAGGACAGGGTGACACCAGGACAGGGTGACACAGGGACAGGGTGACACCAGGACAGGGTGACACTGGGACAGGGTGACACTCGGACAGGGTGACACTGGGGGCACATAAGCAGAGCCCCGGGACACCTCCAGGGAGAACGGGAGGGACACGTGACCCCAAACATGGGTGACCAGAGTGACCCACAGCCAGAGTGACCAATAACCAGAGTGACCAACAGCAGAGTAACCAACAACCACCCTGACCAATAACCACAGTGACCAATAACCACAGTGACTCACAGCCAGAGTGACCAACAGCCACAGTGACCCACAGTCACCAGTGACTCACAGCCAGAGTGACCAACAACCAGCCTGACCAATAACCAGAGTGACCAATAACCAGAGTGACCCACGGCCAGAGTGACCAATAACCAGAGTGACCAATAACCAGAGTGACCAACAGCAGAGTAACCAACAACCACCCTGACCAATAACCACAGTGACCAATAACCACAGTGACTCACAGCCAGAGTGACCAACAGCCACAGTGACCCACAGTCACCAGTGACTCACAGCCAGAGTGACCAACAACCAGCCTGACCAATAACCAGAGTGACCAATAACCAGAGTGACCAATAACCAGAGTGACCAATAACCAGAGTGACCAACAGCCATGAGTGACCAATAACCAGAGTGAACAAAAACCAGCCTGACCCACAGCCTGACCAACAGTGACCCACAATCAGTCACCCACAGCCACAGTGACCAACAACCAGAGTGACCCACAGCCAGTGACCCACAGTCAGA
>NW_024508889.1:1357-6008 GCF_017590135.1 Pyrgilauda ruficollis | reverse complement strand
TAACCAGAGTGACCCACGGCCAGAGTGACCAATAACCAGAGTGACCAATAACCAGAGTGACCAACAGCCACAGGGACCCACAGTCCCCAGTGACTCACAGCCAGAGTGACCAATAACCAGAGTGACCAACAGCCATGAGTGACCAATAACCAGAGTGAACAAAAACCAGCCTGACCCACAGCCTGACCAACAGTGACCCACAATCAGTCACCCACAGCCACAGTGACCCACGGCCAGAGTGACCAACAGCCAGTGACCAACAGCAGAGTGACCAATAACCAGAGTGACCCACAGCCAGAGTGACCCACAGCCACAGTGACCAACAACCAGAGTGACCCACAGCCAGTGACCCACAGTCAGAGTGACCAACAGTGACTCACAATCAGTCACCCACAGCCACAGTGACCCACGGCCAGAGTGACCAACAGCCACAGTGACCCACGGCCAGAGTGACCAACATCCAGACTGACCAACAGCCACGAGTGACCAATAACCAGAGTGAACAAAAACCAGCCTGACCCACAGCCTGACCAACAGTGACCCACAATCAGTCACCCACAGCCACAGTGACCAACAACCAGAGTGACCCACAGCCAGTGACCCACAGTCAGAGTGACCAACAGTGACTCACAATCAGTCACCCACAGCCACAGTGACCAACAGCCACGAGTGACCCACAGCCAGAGTGACCCACAGCCAGAGTGACCAACAGCCAGCCTGACCAATAACCAGAGTGACCCACAGTGACACACAGCCAGAGTGACCAACAACCACCCTGACCAATAACCAGAGTGACCCATGGCCAGACTGACCAATAACCAGAGTGACCCACAGCCACCCTGACCAACAACCAGAGTGACCAATAACCAGAGTGACCCACGGCCAGAGTGACCCCCAGCGCCCCCCGGCCAGGCTGGTCACACACCCTGTGACCCGCGGTCACACAGCCACCGTGCCGCCCCCTCCCCCACGCCGCGGAGACCCTCCCCCGCTGTCCCCGCTGTCCCCTCGGTCCCCCCGTGTCCCCCCGTGTCCCCGCTGTCCCTCACCGTCCCCGCGTGCCGCTGCCGTGTCCGGCCCCGCGTGGTGACACCGCGTGGTGACACCGGCACGGCGTGAGTCACCGGCCCGCGTGGGTGTCCCCTCCCCTCCCCCCGCCCGACACCGTGACGTCAGCCGGATGCCCGTGACGGAGAGGGGGGAGGGGGAATCCCGGCCGGGGGACACGGGGGGACACTGGGGGGCCTTGGCACAGGGAGATGGAGGATCATGGGACACAAGGGGACATGGAGGGACATTGGGGGACACGGGGGGACACGGGATGGGGGGACATGGGGTGGCGACATGGGGGGACATTGGGGGACACTGGGGGACATTGTGGGGAGACAGGACATTGGGGACACCAGGGACAGGTGGGGAGGACACGGGTCACAGGGGGACACGGGGAACACACACGTGGGACATTGGGGGACACGGGGTGACATAGGGGGACACACGTGGTGACACGGAGAGGGCACTTGAGGACACACAGGGACAGACGTGGGGACATGTGAGGACACACAGGGACAGAGATGGAGACACAAGGAGGGCACGTGGGGACATCTGGGGACACAAGGAGGGCACGGACACACCTGGGGACATGGGGAGGGCACGTGGGGACACCCAGGGACACACGGGGTGACACACGGGGTGACACGGGGACACGCAGGGTGAGGTGAGGACAGGGGACACCCGGGGACACGTACAGCCCCACAGTGACACAGCTGGGACACACGTGTGACACCCGTGTCACCGCTGTGCCCTGCCTGGGGTGGCCCTGTGACAGTGGGGTGACCATGGGGTGGCACCGGGGTGGCCCTGAGGTGTCCCTGTGGCACTGGGGTGTCCCCAGGGTGTCCCCAGGGTGTCCCTGGACCCGGGGGAGCCGCGGGGGGGGAAGGGCAGGCGGTGGGGGAGGGGCGGCTGAGTCACCGGTTCCGGAGGAGCCGCCCCCGGGTGGGGGAGGGGCGGGTGTGTGACAGGGACACGCGTGGGAGGGGGGACAGCGGGGGAGGGGCAGCCACGAGGGGCGTGAGAGGGTTCTGAGAGTGTGACATGGGTGTGACAGTGACCTGTGGGGTGACACGGGTGTGACAGTGACCTGAGAGTGTGACACGGGTGTGACAGTGACCTGTGGGGGTGACACGGGTGTGACACTGTTCTGTGGGGCTGACACGGGTGTGACAGTGACCTGACAGTGTGACACGGGTGTGACAGTGACCTGGGTGTGTGACACAGGTGTCACACTGTCCTACAGGTGTCACACGGGTGTGACATTGTCCTGTGGGGGTGACACGGGTGTGACAGTGTCCTCTGAAGGTGCCACATGTGTGACACTGTCACACTCTGCGTCACACACACACACACCCAGTGTCACACACCTGGCAGGGTGTCACTGTCACACCCAGTGTCACACACACACACACACCCCCGGTGTCACTCACACCTGGTGTCACTGTCACACCTCGTGTCACTCACACCTGGCAGGGTGACACTGTCACACCCTGTCACTCCCACAGCTGGTGTCACTGTCACACCCGCTGTCACTCACACCTGGCAGGGTGACTCTGTGACACCCGCAGTCACTCACACCTGGCAGGGTGACTCTGTCACACCCGCTGTCACTCACACCTGGCAGGGTGACACTGTCACACCCTGTCACTCACACAGCTGGTGTCACTGTCACACCCGCTGTCACACACACCTGGCAGGGTGTCACTGTCACACTTGGTGTCACACGCACACCTGGTGTCACTGTCACACCCACTGTCACTCACATAACCAGTACCAGTGCTCCCAGCATCCCCAGTATGACCAGTACCAGTGCTCCCAGTATCCCCAGTATGACTAGTACCGCTGTTCCCAGTATGACCAGTACAACCAGTACCGCTGTTCCCAGTATCCCCAGTAGCTCCCAGTAAGACCCTTCCCCACCATTCTGAGGCCCCAGTGCTCCCAGTGCTCCCAGTATCTCACACGCTTGGCTCCAGTAATACCCCCACCCCCCATACCCAGCTCCCAGTGTTCCCAGTATAACCAGTAGTGGCTGTTCCCAGCTCCCAGTAACACCAGTAACACCAGCAACCATCGCTCCCAGTAACACCAGTAACACCAGTAACCATTACTCCCAGTAACACCAGTAACACCAGTAACCATCGCTCCCAGTAACACCAGTAACACCAGTAGCCATCATTCCCAGTAACACCAGTAACCGTCACTCCCAGTAACACCAATGACTGTTATTCCCAGCTCCCAGTAACACCAGTAACCGTCACTCCCAGTAACACCAGTAACTGTCACCCCCAGCTCCCAGTACCACCAGTAACCGTCACCCCCAGTAACCCCAGTAACCATCGCTCCCAGTAACACCAGTAACCATCGCTCTCAGTAACACCAGTAACCGTCACTCCCAGCTCCCAGTAACACCAGTAACCGTCACTCCCACTAACACCAGTAACCGTCACTCCCACTAACACCAGTAACACCAGTAACCATCGCTCCCAGTAACACCAGTAACACCAGTAACACCAGTAACACCAGTAACCGTCACTCCCAGTAACACCGGTAACACCAGTAACCATCACTCTCAGCTCCCAGTAACACCAGTAACTGTCATTCCCAGTAACACCAGTAACCATCACTCCCAGCTCCCAATAACACCAGTAACTGTCACTCCCAGTAACACCAGTAACGCCAGTAACCATCACTCCCAGTAACACCGGTAACTGTCACTCTCAGTTCCCAGTAACACCAGTAATCATCATTCCCAGTAACACCAGTAACCATCATTCCCAGTAACACCAGTAACACCAGTAACCGTCACTCCCAGTAACACCAGTAACAATCACTCCCAGCTCCCAGTAAGATCTGCTATTCCCAGTGCTCCCAGTACAGATTCACACAGAACTCCCAGTACACAAACACCTCCTGGTCCAGCTCCCAGTGCTCCCAGTACAGCCCTTACCCAGCTCCCAGTGCTCCCAGTACAGCCCTTACCCAGCTCCCACTGCTCCCAGTACAACCCTTATTCCACTCCCAGTGCTCCCAGTACAACCCTTACCCAGCTCCCACTGCTCCCAGTACAACCCTTATTCCACTCCCAGTGCTCCCAGTACAGCCCTTACTCCCAATCCAGTGCTCCCAGTACAGCCCTTACCCAGCTCCCACTGCTCCCAGTACAACCCTTATTCCACTCCCAGTGCTCCCAGTACAACCCTTACCCAGCTCCCACTGCTCCCAGTACAACCCTTATTCCACTCCCAGTGCTCCCAGTACAGCCCTTACCCAGCTCCCAGTGCTCCCAGTACAGCCCTTACCCAGCTCCCACTGCTCCCAGTACAACCCTTATTCCACTCCCAGTGCTCCCAGTACAGCCCTTACTCCCAATCCCAGTACTCCCAGTACAGCCCTTACTCCATTCCCAGTGCAGCCTTCACCCTTGCCCCCGGCTCCCAGTGCTCCTAGTCCCTCCCAGTGCTCCCAGTCCCTCCCAGTGCTCCCAGTACAGCCCTTACCCCGTTCCCAGTGCTCCCAGTACAGCCCTTACCCCGTTCCCAGTGCTCCCAGTACAGCCCTTACCCCGTTCCCAGTGCTCCCAGTACAGCCCTTACCC
>NW_024508889.1:0-487 GCF_017590135.1 Pyrgilauda ruficollis | reverse complement strand
AAAAAAGAGGAACACCCCCTAAAAAAGGGAAACTGAGGCACGGGGGGGTTGGGGGTCACAAAAGGTGCCCCCCAAAGTTGCGCTGGCCCTTTAAGACCCAGACACCCCCCCCCTCAAATTCACCCCGGGGGGGGCAAACCCCCCCCCCAATTCCCCNAAAAAAAAAAAGAGGAACACCCCCTAAAAAAGGGAAACTGAGGCACGGGGGGGTTGGGGGTCACAAAAGGTGCCCCCCAAAGTTGCGCTGGCCCTTTAAGACCCAGACACCCCCCCCCTCAAATTCACCCCGGGGGGGTCAAACCCCCCCCTCAATTCACCTCGGGGGGGGGGCAGGGCTTTACCCCAAATGACCCCCCCAAAATTCACCCCAGGGGGGTCAGAGCCCCCCAGGTTAGCTGGGCCCAGACACCCCCAAATCACTTTGGGGGGGGGCAGACCCCCCAAACCTGGACCCCCCCGCCAAAATCCAGACACACAAATTTTAACT
>NW_024508888.1:0-583 GCF_017590135.1 Pyrgilauda ruficollis | reverse complement strand
CCCAAAACCCCAAAAACCGCCCCAAAAAGCCCCAAAAAAACCCTCAAAAACCACTCCAAAATCACAAAAAACACCCCAAAACCTCCAAAAACCCCCTAAAAAATTCCCCCAAAAAACCCCAAAAATCTTAAAACTCCCAAAAAGCCACCCCAAAAACTCCCAAAACCACCCCAAGAACCTCCAAAAACCACCCGAAAAAAACAGAAAAACCACCCCAAAAACCCCCAACACCCCCAAAACCCCCAAAACCCTGAAAAACCACTCCAAAATCACAAAAACCACCCCAAAACCTCCAAAACCCCCCCAAAAAAAACCCCTAGAATCCCCAAAAATCTCAAAACTCCCCAAAAAACACCCCAGAAACCCCCCAAACCCCAAAAACCACCCCAAAAAGCCCCCTCAAGAACCCCTCCAAAATCACAAAAACCACCCCAGAACCCCAAAAAAACCCCAAAAACCCCCAAAAAACCCCAAAACCCCCCAGACGAGAGCTCGACGCTGGAGCTGTGCGGGGTCAGCCTCGAGTTCGCCCGCGCCGAGGAGCGCGAGAGGAACCCCTGGGAGGTGACGGTGACAGTGACGG
>NW_024508887.1:0-583 GCF_017590135.1 Pyrgilauda ruficollis | reverse complement strand
TCCCTGAGACACACCAAAATCAAATTACTGGAAGCACTGGCGCTGCAAAGCCTCAGCGACAGCTTCAGGAGGCTGTCACTGTTTCTTTCCTGTCTTCTTCAGGAAAGAGAACCCGGGAAAGGCAAAATTGTTTCAAATGAAAGACTTGGTTGCAACTCCTTTTGATACCACAGTGCACATCTTCCTTTGGCAGGTTTGCCTGCTCAGTTCAGCCCCACAGCTCTAACCACAGAGTGATCTTCTTCCTGCAGCTTTGTATGCCAAGCATGATGCCACAGGTAGGAAATACCCAGGTGAGCAGCTGGGATCAGCTGTCCCAGATGTCCCCCAGCTCTGCTGAGGAGCAGAAAAGACCTCGATTCTGTGTAAGCACTGCTCAGCAGTAACAGAAACATCCCTGAATTACAAACACTGTTTTCATCACACATCCAAAACACAGGCCCACATCAGCTACTGTGAAGAAAATTGAATCTACCACAGCCAAAGCCAGCACACCATGTTTCATAAGTTCCATATGATCCAAATGTACATGAAACACAATTCTGTCTTCTCACAGTTAACAGGAGCAAGATTATTTCCTTGA
>NW_024508886.1:0-583 GCF_017590135.1 Pyrgilauda ruficollis | reverse complement strand
CACTCACCTGGCCTTGGGGTCACCCACTCAACTTTGGTGTTCTTCAACCCAATTTTGATGTTCTTGAACCCAACTTTGAGGTCCCCAACCCAAATTTGGCGAACCCAACCCAATTTTCATGTTTTTCAACCCGAATTTGGTGTCCCCAACCCAACTTTGGTGTCTCCAACTCAACTTCGGTGTCCCCCCTCCCAATTTTGGTGTCCCCAACCCAATTTCAGTGTTTTTCACCCCAACTTTGATGTCCCCAGCCCAACCTTGATGTCCCCAACCCAACTTTGGTGTTATTCAACCCATTTTGGTGTCTCCAACCCAAATTTGATGTTCTTCAACCCAATTTTGGTGTCCCCAACCCAACTTCAGTGTCCTCAACTCAAGTTCAGTGTTTTTCAGCCCAAATTTGGTGTTTTTCAACTCAATCTTGGTGCCCCAACCCAACTTTGACGTCCCCAACCCAATTATGGCATCATTCAACCCAAATTTGGTGTCCCCAACCCAACTTTGGTGCTTTTCACCCCAATTCTGATGCCCCAAACCCAGCCTTGACGTTCTTCAACCCAATTTTGGTGTTTTTCACCCCAAT
>NW_024508885.1:0-583 GCF_017590135.1 Pyrgilauda ruficollis | reverse complement strand
ACAGCGGGTGACAATGGGGGTGGCACCAAGGCATCCCCCCCTGCTGGGGTTCCTGGGATCGGGGAGGAGTTTTGGGAATGGCACAAAAGGTTGGGAGGGGTTTTTGGGAGCCAATTCCAGAGCATCCCCGTGTGGAACTGGGAATTGTGCCCCTGGAATGTCCTTGTGGGGACAGCGGGTGGCACTGGGGGTGGCACCGGGGCGTCCCCCCCACCCGGGTCCCTTGGATCCAGGAGGAATTTTGGGAATGGCAGAAAAGGTTGGGAATGGCTGGAGGGGTTTTATGGAAGCATCCCGGTGTGGAACTGGGAATTGTGCCACCAGGGTGTCCTCGTGGGGACAGCGGGTGACAAAGGGGGTGGCACCGGGGCGTTCCCCCTGCCCGGGTTCCTGGGATCGGGGGGGGAATTTTGGGAACGGCACAAAAGGTTGGGAGAGTTTTTTTGGGAGCCCATTGTAGAGCATCCCCATGTGGAACTGGGAATTGTGCACCTGGAATGTCCTTCTGGGGACAGCAGGTGACAATGGGGGTGGCACCGGGGCATCCCCCCTGCCAGGTCCCTTGGATCCAGGAGGAATTTTG
>NW_024508884.1:0-591 GCF_017590135.1 Pyrgilauda ruficollis | reverse complement strand
CCCACTCACTTCTGGGTTGCTGCTTTTTGGTGAGGGATTTTGTTTCATTGTCTTCACATCAAATAAAGTGGTGGGACACAAACAATGGCACTGGGCAGTGGAAGTAAAAGAAGCTTTGCACTCCCCAGAAGGTGACTCCAGAATTCAGTTGGCCGAGAGCTGTAGGGAACAATCTGACCATCTGAATGTTCCTCTTTTGTTCTACTTCATTCTTCCAGGGGTTTCTTTCCTGCTGTCTTTATTGCAGAAACACCCATACCCGACATAAACATGATCTGCCTCAAAGCACTTCTGATCTTGGCTAATACTCTTAATTCAAATATTGCTGAATGGGAAGAGTGGAGGGCAGGTCATTCTGAAATACTCTCCAACTGAACTGTTGGAAGTAAGAGCACTAATTCTTTACATGGTTTCACAGAGGGTAAAACCATGGGGCACCCAAGCTGTAAGAGAGCAATACCTGTCTAAAAATTGGATTTCTTTCCTCTGTAGAATGCTATAGTAAGTAATAAAACAGATATAGGTAAGGATTGATGAGATAGATCATTCCTAGTCCAGAATTACTTCAGAAAAAATTTCAACTTCTTCAAT
>NW_024508883.1:0-583 GCF_017590135.1 Pyrgilauda ruficollis | reverse complement strand
AATATTTATTTAAATATTTGTTTAAGTAATCTTTATTTAAATATTTGTTTAAGTATTAACAAATATTTAAATAAATATGGAAAATAGAAACCATGGAATAGAAATATGAAAATAGAATTGAAATCGAATTAAAATCCAAACTGGAATTGATGAAAAATTAAAATTTGAAATGGAAAAATACGAAAAAAATTGAAATCTAAAGTAAAATATTTGATATTTCTAAATAAACATATCAATGTTTATTGAAATATTTATTTCTGAAAATGTAGAAATGTTTATATAAAATAATAAATATTTTATGTAGAATTTAAATAGAGCTGAAATCTTAAATTAAAAAATATTAAAAAGAAATTTATCTATTAAAAAATAGAATTATAATCACATGAAATAATATTTAAATTTCAATTTTTGTGCTATTTTTTCTTTCCCCCATTTCTTTTTTCCCCTTTTTTGGTTTTTCACCCCCATTTTTATTTTTCCTTTTCCCCTTTCCCCATATTTTTAATTTTTCCCTTTATTTTTCCCTTTTCCTCCCATTTTTCCCCCATTTCCCCTCCCCATATTTCAATTTCTCTTATTTGAA
>NW_024508882.1:0-583 GCF_017590135.1 Pyrgilauda ruficollis | reverse complement strand
CCAGCTCCCGCCGGCGCCGCCGCAGCTCGGCCGCCTCGCGCCGCAGCCGCTCCAGCCCGAAGCGCTCGGCCTCGCGCCAGAAGGAGCGGTTGAAGTGGGAATAGAGAGCCCAGTCCAGCGAGTTCCAGGCGCGCAGGCGCCGCAGCTGCTCCGCCGAGAGCCGCGGCGCCGCGCCGCGCGCGTTCTGCCGGAAGGAATCCACGGCGTCGCGCGGCCAGCACAGCCGGTGCCGCAGCAGCACCAGCGACTCGTCGAAGCGCTCGGCCAGCAGCACCAGCGGGAAGACGCGCTCCAGGTTCTCCAGCATCGCCGGGATCTCCGCCGGCCCCGCCGGCTCGGGCAGGCCGAAGTCGAACCACTGCAGGTTGCGCGCGTAGTGGTTGCCGCGCTGGCCCGCGCGGAAGAAGCGCGAGGGCGAGGCCAGGAAGGCCGAGAGCGACGGAGAGTTCCGGAAGGCCGGCGCCGCCGCGCGGAAATACGAGAAGGACGACTCGGCCACCGCGCCCGGGTCGCGCACGATGGAGAAGTAGAAGGAGTCGTTGGGCATCACCCGCTGCACCTGCGCGCGTTGCGGCAGTTCGGG
>NW_024508881.1:0-587 GCF_017590135.1 Pyrgilauda ruficollis | reverse complement strand
TTCATATATTTAAATATATGGGGTTTACATCATACAGTGAGGGGGTACAAAACCCTCCCCTTCCCAAAGGGGCATCTGAGCAACAGGCTGCATTTGCTGCTCCTCCTCTCTGAAGAGCACAAACACCTCAATCAGACCTCCAAAAACACCCTCTTCCTTCTCCCCTCTGAGAAAAGGAGAGGAGAAAGAGAGAAACTGAGCATGAAGAGATCTCTTGGGTTCCAGGGAGATGAGCAGCCTCAGGAAACAGCAGATTTCCTTCTCTCACACACTCTAGGAGATGGGCTGGGTGGAAGCACAGCAAACCCAATGCACGCCTGTGGAAAAAGCCATAGTGGGCACAATTAAAGCTGCATTTTCTTCACAATCACACCAGTTGCTTGTCCAGTAGAATCTCATCAAGAATTAAACCTAAATATAGCATTGCCTTCTGAGTAAAGACCATATTAAAGTATTTGAAATGTCAAACATGTAAAATAATTATAGCATCATGTTGATTACATATTTATAAGTCTTCTTTTCAAAAGTGCAAAGAAATCATGCAGCAAGCCTCTCCAGACTTGTACTAACAAGCTAAAACTAAGATT
>NW_024508880.1:0-583 GCF_017590135.1 Pyrgilauda ruficollis | reverse complement strand
AGTGGGAAGGTCCTCAGAGCAAACTTGAAGCAGCAGAACTAGAAGGGGCAAAGGTGGCCCAGCCCTGTTTCTGTCCCATGGCTCCCCTGGGATTCTGCATGGAATGTTGGGCTGTGCCCATAGCAACTGCCGTTGTCTCCTGCTCCTGCGGCCGTTGGTGGAACACTGGTGGAGCAGCGGTGGAGCAGCAGCTGCAGCATCTGCTCCTGGGCTGTCCCTGAGCAGCCACCTTCTGGACTCAGCGCCACATCTGGCCTGTGCATCGACATCCTCATCTCCTCGTCTGCCGCCAGGCATCCCCACAGCACTTTGGCACCGTCAAAGGTAGGAAAATCCCCGTCTGCCACCAAAGCACTAACAGAGCGGCAGGAGGCTCCAGCTGCCTGTGCCACCAACCACCACAGACACGGTGTGTGGGCACTTTCCCCAGACCAGCTTGCTCATGAAAGTGGGGTGCAACTCCTCCAGGAGTAATGCTGCCTCCAGGGGAAATACAGACCATTCCATAATGGATGTAGGGAGCTGTCATGGGGCACTTGCAGATTCTTGTCCACTCATGACCTGACAAAAAGTTCTTGGCACC
>NW_024508879.1:0-583 GCF_017590135.1 Pyrgilauda ruficollis | reverse complement strand
TTTTGCGATTTTTGCGCGATTTTTTTTTGCATTTTTTTTCCCCATTTTCGCGCCTTTTTGGGGATTTTCTGGGTGGATTTTGGGATTTTCCCCAGGGTTTTTCCAAAAATTATCGAAATACTTCTGGAATTTTGGGAATTTTTGGGAATTATTTGGGTTTTTTTGGGCCGTTTTCAGCGGTTTTTTGCGATTTTTTTGCGCATTTTTGCCGGATTTTTGAGGATTTTTTGGATGATTTTCCAAGGTTTCTTTCACTGGTGTTAAAGGAATTTTTTGAAGTTTGGGAATTTGGGAATTTTTGGGAATTATTTGGGTTTTTTTGGGCCGTTTTCAGCGGTTTTTTGCGATTTTTTTGCGCATTTTTGCCGGATTTTTGAGGATTTTTTGGATGATTTTCCAAGGTTTCTTTCACTGGTGTTAAAGGAATTTTTTGAAGTTTGGGAATTTGGGAATTTTTGGGAATTATTTGGGTTTTTTTGGGCCGTTTTCAGCGGTTTTTTGCGATTTTTTTGCGCATTTTTGCCGGATTTTTGAGGATTTTTTGGATGATTTTCCAAGGTTTCTTTCACTGGTGTTAAAGGAA
>NW_024508878.1:3947-9490 GCF_017590135.1 Pyrgilauda ruficollis | reverse complement strand
AAAAATGGGGAAAATGGGGAAAAATGGATAAAACGGGAAAAAATAGGAAAGAATTGGAAAAAATGGGGAAAATTTGAGGGGAAAATGGGGAAAAAATGGGGAAAAAATGGGGGAAATGGAAAAAATGGAAAAATGGGGAAAAATAGGAAAGAAGTGGGAAAAAAAGGGGAAAAAAGGGAAAAAAGGGGGAAAAAATGGGGAAAAAATGGGAAAAAAATTTGGAAAATGGGGAAAAAATAGGAAAGAAATGGGGAAAAATGGGGAAAATTTGAAGGAAAAATGGAGGAAAATGGGAAAAAATATGGGAAAAAATGAATGAAAGAAATGGGAAAAAATGGGGAAAAATTGGAAGAAAAAGGGAAAAATTTGAGGGAAAAATGGAGGAAAATGGGAAAAAATGGGAGAAAATTGAAGAGGAATGGGAAAATTTGAGGAGAAATGGAAGAAAATTGGGAAAGGATGAAGAAAAAGGGAAAAAAGGGGGAAAATTGAGGGAAATGGGGGAAAATGGAAAGAAATGGGAAAAAAGGGAAAATTTGAAGGAAAAGGGGAAAAATTGAGGGAAATTGGGGGGAAAATCAAGGAAAAAGGGAAAAACCCAAGAAAAATGGGAAAAATGGAGGGAAAAAATGAGGAAAAATGAGGGAAATTGGGGGGAAAATCAAGGAAAAAGGGAAAATGTGAGGAAAAATGGGAAAAAATTGGGGTAAAATGGGAAAATTGAAGAAAAAGGGGAAAAATCCCAAGAAAAATGGGAAAAATGAAAGGAATGGAAGAAAAGGAGAAAAAATTGAAGAAATTGGGAAAAATGGAAGAAAAAGTTGGAGAAAAAATGGAGAAAATGGGAAAAAATGAGGAAAAAAATTGAGGAAAATGGGAAAAAGTGGAAGAAAAAGCAAAAAAATGAAGAAAAAAAGAGAAATTTGAGGAAAAAAAAGAAGAAAAAGGCGAAAAGAAAGTCGGGAAAAATGAGAAAAAATGAAAAATTTGGGGAAAAAAGAAGAAAATTTGGAGTGAAAATGGGAAAGAAGAAAGAAAAAAGGAAGAAAAAGAAGAAAAATTGGGGAAGAAGAAGGAGAAAAAAGAGAAAAAAAAAGGAGAAAAATTGGGAAAGAAGAAGGAGAAAAGGAAGAAAAAAAGGAAAAAAAGGGAAAAAAGAAGAAAATTGGGAGAAATAAAGGAAAAAAAATCAGGAAAAAATCAGAAAAAAACTCGGAAAAGATGAAAAAAAAATCCCGACCGAAAATAAAAATTTAAAAAAAATATTTAAAAAGGTTAAAAAAGGAAGAAAAAAAAGTGGAATGAAGGCAAAAATGGAGGTGGAAGGAACGGATGGAAAATGGGGGAAAAGGAGGAAAATTGGATAAAAAAGATGAAAATTGGACAAAAAAGGAGGAAAAAGAGAAAAGAGAACGGAAATGGTGGAAAAAGGCAAAAAATGGAGACGAAAAGGAGGGAAATGGACAAAAAATGGAGAAAAATGGAGAAAAAATGGGACAAAAATGGAGAAAAAAGGAAAAATGTGGACAAAAAATCGTCAAAAAGGAGAAAAATGGACAAAAAATGGAGAAAAATGGAGAAAAAATGGGACAAAAATGGAGAAAAAAGGAAAAATGTGGACAAAAAATCGTCAAAAAGGAGAAAAATGGACAAAAAATGGAGAAAAATGGAGAAAAAATGGGACAAAAATGGAGAAAAAAGGGAAAATGTGGACAAAAAATCGTCAAAAAGGAGAAAAATGGACAAAAAATGGAGAAAAATGGAGAAAAAATGGGACAAAAATGGAGAAAAAAGGAAAAATGTGGACAAAAAATCGTCAAAAAGGAGAAAAATGGACAAAAAATGGAGAAAAATGGAGAAAAAATGGGACAAAAATGGAGAAAAAAGGAAAAATGTGGACAAAAAATCGTCAAAAAGGAGAAAAATGGACAAAAAATGGAGAAAAATGGAGAAAAAATGGGACAAAAATGGAGAAAAAAGGAAAAATGTGGACAAAAAATCGTCAAAAAGGAGAAAAATGGACAAAAAATGGAGAAAAATGGAGAAAAAATGGGACAAAAATGGAGAAAAAAGGAAAAATGTGGACAAAAAATCGTCAAAAAGGAGAAAAATGGACAAAAAATGGAGAAAAATGGAGAAAAATTGATAAAAATGGATAAAAATGGATAAAAAATGGACAAAAATGGATAAAAAATGGACAAAAATGGTCGGAAATGGTGAAAATGGAGAAAATTTGTCAGGAAAAGGAGAAAAATGGACAAGAAATGGCAAGAAAAGGAGAAAGATGGGTGAAAAATGGAGAAAAATGGAGAGAAATGGAGAAAAATGGAAAAAAATGGATAAAAATGGACAAAAAAGGAGGGAAATTGGTAAAAAATGTGACAGAAATGGAGAAAAATTGAGGAAAAGGGAGGAAAATGGACAAAAAAGGAGAAAAATGGACAAAACTGGTCAAGAACGGCCAGAAAAGGACAAAAAGTGGCCGAAAATGGCCAAAAAAGGAGAAAATGGACCAAAAAATGGTCGGAAATGGAGAAAAATGGACAAAAAATTGTTGGAAAAGGAGAAAAATGGACAAAAATCCGGCCAGAAATGGTCGGGAAAGGAGAAAAAGTGACAAAAAATGGACAAAAATGGACAAAAATGGACAAAAATGGAGAAAAAGTGACAAAAATGGACAATGGTGGCCATGTTCATGGTGGCCTTGGTGGCCATTTCGATGCTCATGGTCATGGTCATGGTGCCCATGGTCATCGTCATGGTGGCCATCATCATGGTGGTCATGGTGGCCTTGGTGGCCATGTTCATGGTGGCCTTGGTGGCCATTTTGATGGTCATGGTCATCGTCATGGTGGTCATGGTGGCCACGGCGGCCATTTTGATGGTCATGGTCATCGCCACGGCGGCCATCGGGACAGCGGTCATGGTGGCCATTGTGACGGTGGCCATGGCGACCATTGTCACGGTGGCCACAGTGGCCGTCATGACCACTGTGACCACAACCAACCCTAGCGGCACTGACCACCACGGGGATGGCCACCGTGGCCACCATGGCGGCCATCATCACCCTCATGGTGGCCTTGGTGACCTTGGTGGCCTTGGTGGCCATCATCATCATCATGGCAGCCAAGGTGGCCACCAACAGTGGCTTTGGTGGCCATGGTGGCCATCATGGTGGCCTTGGTGACCTTGGTGGCCATCATCACCCTCACAGTGGCCACAGTGGCCTTGGTGACAACGTCCATGGTCATGGCGACCATCATCACCATCATGGTGGCCTTGGTGACCTTGGCCATGGCCTTGGTGGCCATCATCTTCATCATGGTGGCCATGACGGCCTTGGCCATAGCCTTGGTGTCTTTGGTGGCCTTGGTGGCCATCATCATCATCATGGTGGCCATCAACACCATTGTGGTGGCCTTGGTGACCTTGGCCATGGCCTCGGTGGCCATGGCGGCCATCATCATCATCATGGTGGCCATGGTGACAATGTCCATGGGTTTGGTGGCCACCATCATCCTCACAGTGGCCATGGTGTCCTTGGTGGCCCCGGTGACGATGTCCATGGCTTTGGTGGCCATCATCTTCATCATGGTGACCACGGTGGCCTTGGTGACAATGCCCATGGTCATGGCAGCCATCATCACCATCATGGTGGCCTTGGTGACCTTGGTGGCCATCATCATCATCATGGTGGTTGTGGTGGCCATCAACAGTGACTTTGGTGGTCATCATCATCCTCACAGTGGCCATGGTGTCCTTGATGGCCCTGGTGATGATGTTCATGGCTTTGGTGGCCATCATCTTCATCATGGTGGCCTTATCCTAAAAAAAGCCCAAAGAATCCTCATAAAAAACCTCAAAAAAATCTCCCAAAAAACCTCAAAAAAACATCCAAAAAAACCTCAAAAAAAGACCAAAAAAACCCCTCAAAAAAGCCAAAAAAACCTCAAAAAAACCCCAAAAAATTCCTCAAAAAAAGCCAAAAAAACCTCAAAAAAACCCAAAAAAAATAGAAAAAAACCCCCCAAAAAAACCTCAAATCCCCTCCCCCCAAAAAAAACCGCGGGGGGAGGGGAAAAAAATGCCAAAAAACCAAAAAAAAAAACCCCAAAAATAAAAATTAAAAAAAACAAAACAAAAAAAAGCTGGAAAAAGCCAAAAAAAACCCAAAAAAAAGGGAATTTTTACTGAAGCCCCGCCCCCACCCGTCTATTTTTGGCACTTCCGGCCACGCCCCTTCCCGTAACCACGCCCATCCATGTGACCCCGCCTCTTTGCCCTTAAATGGACAGGTTTAACCACGCCCGTTTAGCCACGCCCATTTTAACCCTGCCCGTTCATGGCCACGCCCCTTTTACCTTATATAGCCCAGCGGCCACGCCCCCCTGGTTAGCTCCGCCCCGTTTTAAGCCCCGCCCCCTCCCCGTTGCTCCTTGCGGGGTTTTGGTTTTTGGGGGTTTTCGTTGCGGTTTTTGGGGGATTTTTTGGGGGATTTTTTTGGGGTTTTTTGGGTTTTTTGTCGCCGTGTTCATTTCGGGTTTTTGGTTTTTTTGTTTTTTTGCCGTTTTTATTTTTCCGTTGTTGTTTTTTTTTTTGGTTTTTTCGCCTTTTCGCGGGAGAAAATGAGAATAAAAAAAACCCAAAACTTTGTCTGTAGCGAGAGCCGCCCCTCCCCCCCCTCTGAGCGCCGCGCGATGGGACCGGCCGGGCACCCCCAGGGCCCCACTTGGTACGGCCCAGACCCCCCAGATCCACTTGGAACCGTCCAAATCCCCCAAAAAATCCACTTGGAATGGTCCAAATCACCCCAAAATCCACTTGGAACCGTCCAAATCCCCCAAAAAATCCACTTGGAATGGTCCAAATCACCCCAAAATCCACTTGGAACCGTCCAAATCCCCCCAAAATCCCTTTTGGAATGGTCCAGCCCCCCCCAAAATCCACATGGAATGGTCCAAAACCCCATTAAATAAATTTGGAATGGTCCAAATTCCCCCAAAATCCACTTGGAATGTTCCAGACCCCCCGAAAATCCATTTGGTACCATCCAGATCCCCCCCCCTCCAAACTTGGAATGCTCCAAATCCCCCCAAAATCCTCTTTTGGTGCAGCCCAGACTCCCCAAAATCAATTTGGAATGGTCCAACCCCCCCTAAATCCACTTGGAACCGCCCAAATCCCCCCAAAATCCACTTGGAATGGTCCAGACCCCCCAAAATTCACTTGGAATGTTCCAGTCCCCGCAAAATCCACTTGGAATGGCCCAAATCCCCCCAAAATCCCTTTTGGTACGGTCCAGACCCCCCTAAATCTACTTGGAATGGTCCAACCCCCCTTTTGGTACAGCCCGGGCACCCCCAAATCCCCCCCGCCCCTTGCAGACATTGGTACGTCCCAGTTGGCCCAAATCCCCCCAAAATCCCTTTTGGTACGGTCCAGACCCCCCTAAATCTACTTGGAATGGTCCAACCCCCCTTTTGGTACAGCCCGGGCACCCCCAAATCCCCCCCGCCCCTTGCAGACATTGGTACGTCCCAGTT
>NW_024508878.1:0-1554 GCF_017590135.1 Pyrgilauda ruficollis | reverse complement strand
GTTTCCCCCTTTTTCCCCCCAGATGTCCTCCCCCGAGGAGACCCTCCTGCTGCTGGAGCACCGCTACGTCTGCTCCGAGTGCTCCCACCTCTCCCCCTCCCTGGAGGAGGCCCTGCTGCCCCACCAGCACCACCTGCAGCCCCCCGCCGCCGGCCCCCAGACCCAATTCCCCGCCCCGCCCCCTGCCCACCCCCACCTGGAGCTGCTGGGGGTCCCGGCCGAGCTGGAGCCCCCCAGCCAATTCCAGTGCCTGGAGTGCGGCGCGCTGCTCCTGACGCCGGGCCAGCTCCTGGAGCACCAAGAGCTGCACCTCAAGCTGCTGGCGGAGCCCCCGAGACCCTCCCCAAATTCCGCCATCCACTTCGAGTGCCCCGAGTGCCGGGCGCTCTTCCAGAGCCAGGAGCTGTGGCTGGCTCACCGCCAGAGCCACCGAAACGCCCCGAACCCTCCCCAAAACCCCACCAGGGTGGATCTGGAGCATTCCTACCGCAAGCACGGCGCCGACGGCGCCGCGGAGCCGCCGGCCGACGCCGAGAGCTCCGTGCAGCTCCTCCTCTACGAGTGCGGCGAGTGCCTGCAGCTCTTCCAAACGCCCAAAGATTTTTTGGAGCACCAATCCGCGCACTTGGCGCCGCCGGCGCCGCCGCCGGAGCCGCGCTGCCAGCACTGCCGCGAGCTGCTGCCGTCGGCGCGGCTGCTGCGCCGCCACCTGCGCTGCCACGCCCTGGGCGCCTTCCAGTGCCCGCTGTGCCCGCGGGTGCTGCCGGACCCGGCCGAGCTGCGCCGGCACCGCGCCGGCCACGCCGGCGACTCGCTCTTCCTGTGCCTGGACTGCGGCTCGGCGCTGGACACCGAGGCGGCGCTGCTGGCGCACCGCCGCGGCCACGGCGTGGCCGAGCCGCTGCACCGCTGCGCTTGCGGCAAAACCTTCGCCAGCATGACCAAGTTCCTCTACCACCGCCGCTCCCACGCGGCGCCGGGCTCAATCCCGGCGCCGGAGCCGCTTTTGGAGCAGCCGGAGGTGAGTTTGGCTTGCGGAACGTGCCAGAAGGCGTTCCCCAGCGCGGCGGCGCTGGCGCGGCACCAGCGCTTCGTGCACCGGCTGGAGCGGCGGCACCGCTGCGGCGCCTGCGGCAAGAGCTTCAAGAAGTCGTCGCACCTGCGCAACCACGCCCGGACGCACACCGGCGAGCGGCCCTTCCCCTGCGGCGAGTGCGGCCGGCGCTTCAGCTCCCGCGCCAACCTGCTGCGGCACCGGCTGACGCACACCGGCGAGCGGCCGCACCAGTGCCCCGAGTGCGGCAAGCGCTTCGCCCAGAACTCCACGCTGCGGCAGCACCTGCAGCTGCACCTGCGGCGCTTCCCGCACCGCTGCGGCGACTGCGGGCTGCGCTTCCGCCGGCCGCACCGGCTGCTGCTGCACCGCGCCCACCACAGCGGCGAGTACCCCTACAAGTGCCCGCAGTGCGGCTGCACCTTCCTGCTGCGGCGTCTGCTCGACGTCCACCTGCTCGGCCACGCCGGCAAGGAGCCGGCCAGGTGCCAGGGCTGCGG